>NC_133801.1:1159662-1247162 GCF_043250625.1 Sebastes fasciatus
CACGCCGACGGACACATTCACCTCCACCCGTGCGTTTGATTGGTCGGCCCACAGCGAGGCGTTTTATTGGTCCGCTCCTCGGCGGGGTGTCGGCGTGACTCAGAACCTCCCGCTGCCCCCCCCACGACTCGACCTTTGAACCCATTAAAGGAGCGTTTCATGCATACGTAGATGTTTATTATCAGCCGGGCGAGGACGCGGCGACCGAGAACACAGAGACAGAAAGACAAACGTCCTCAAACTGGAGACAACTGGAACAACATCACGTCTGTCTGTCTGTCTGTCTGTCTGACCGTCTGTCTGTCTGACTGACTGTCTGTCTGTCTGTCTGACCGTCTGTCTGTCTGACTGACTGTCTGTCTGTCTGACTGACTGTCTGTCTGTCTGTCTGACCGTCTGTCTGTCTGACTGACTGTCTGTCTGTCTGTCTGTCTATCTGTCTGTCTGTCTGTCTGTCTGTCTGTCTGTCTGTCTGACCGTCTGTCTGTCTGTCTGTCTGTCTGTCTGACCGTCTGTCTGTCTGTCTGTCTGTCTGTCTGTCTGTCTGTCTGTCTGACCGTCTGTCTGTCTGTCTGTCTGTCTGACCGTCTGTCTGTCTCTGTCTGTCTGTCTGTCTGTCTGTCTGTCTGTCTGTCTGTCTGACCGTCTGTCTGTCTCTGTCTGTCTGACCGTCTGTCTGTCTGTCTGACCGTCTGTCTGTCTGACTGACTGACTGTCTGTCTGTCTGTCTGTCTGTCTGTCTGTCTGTCTGTCTGTCTGTCTGTCTGACCGTCCGTCAAAATGTGCACTAAAGACTTTAAATCATAATCTAATAATGTTTATTAAAGACTGTAAGAGCAGCAGTGGATGTTTGGTGTAAAGGGTTAATTCCCAGTGTAAAGTAGAGTACTTGAGTAAATGTACTTAGTTACATTCCACCGCTGCAGATATGACGTGTAAACATTTTAAATGTGTTCTTTAACTCTGACTGTGTAAACGGTTGTTGTTTCCAATCAGCTGCAGACAAACACTGATATCAGCCTGATAACGGTCACGGTGCGTTCAGGAGCTAGAATGAGCGTGGGACACTTTTACCGAGCGTTCTGTAGACCTGTAGACCTGGAGAAGAGAGAGAGGTGAGGTCAACTCTTTAACCATCACCTGTGATTGGTCGAGTGAGACGTTCTGACTTTATGATCGTCGCACAGTGATGATGATGATGATGATGATGATGATGATGATGATGGTGGTGACCACAGGATTCAGAGCTGCATCTGCTGACAGGAAGTTCATTCAGCACCGTGGAAACACAGAGAGACTGTAGCCAACCAGCTGACAGACTGAGATAACACACACACACACACACACACACACACACACACACACACACACACACACACACACACACACACACTCACTCTGTTCCACCTGATAACAGTTTCATCTGTTTTCAATTATTTCCAATTTATTTCCGTTGGCGCTGCAGGACGTCGGCCGTCTGCCCCGTTTACTCCTGTTTGGGTTATTTTGTATTTTATTAAAACCAAATTATTATTTTCTGTTAAATGAGGTTATTTAAAAAAGAAGCTCTCAGTGAGACAAACATGTTTCCGTTGTTTTCATTTTGAATTTAACGAACCAGGATGTTCTCATCCACCGTTCGTAGCTGTAACTACTAACAGTAATGCACTGTGACTCATATATATCCCATAAAATCAATTCATATTTAATACACATAGTCGTGAACCAGGAGTTTCAAAGAGCGACACAGTATGTAGGAGGTCGGGTGGACCGGTGGGTCTAAACACACCAGACCTCCACCAGGAAACCGCTGCTGGTGCCCCGTGTGAGGTAACTTCTGTACTTAAGTGACGGCGATTCTGTAGTTATATTAACCCTCTGAGACTGACTTCACTGTCTTTCAGAGGGTCTAGAAGGTTACGTTTTAAAGCTAGACTGAAGATCCTGGTATCATAGTAAACTCTAGAACCTGATGAATCCATCGGTACCAACCAGGTCAGACGAGCTGGTCATGAAGGAGGATAAATAACGCTCCAAATGTTGGCTAAAGTTTTGCTAAATTTTGGCGAGGAAAAACTGTCATGTTCATTTTCAAAGGGGTCCCTTGACCTCTGACCTCCAGATCAGTGAATGTAAATGGGTTCTATGGGTACCCACGAGTCTCCCCTTTACAGACATGCCCACTTTATGATCATCACATGCAGTATAAATGTGTTATTGTCTCCTATTCTAAAATGGTGTATAAAGCTGAGAGTCTGGTGGATCAGATGAGCATCATGCTCTAAGTCTCTTCTACACTTTTACAATTTACGACCTCATAATTGATTGAATCCACCGTGTGGAAGGACAGACCGCTGATCCAGGAACCAGAAGCAGTGGCTTTATTAACGTATTTAAACGTTTTTGCACCAAAATCTGTGGCAAGAGAAACAAAAGAACGTATCGTTACTCCTCGTAGATCATTAACCCTTTAATGTAATAACGACTGGTTGAAGTGGGTTGATGAATGTAGACGTTATAGTGCTTTTTATCCCTCGTTCACTGGTAGAGGGTTACAGGCCCGTCCTGCCTGGTCCAACATGGCGCCCACGTTGACGTACGATCCAGGAGTCAATGCGGCGTCTATGTATCCACATCTATGAGTGAGAGGGTTCATATCTTTTACAACACGTCTAAGTGATGCTGTGCTTTTAGCTTTGGTTAAATATTTCAGTGTAAAGGCGCACACACACACACACACACACACACACACACACACACTCTGTCAGCAGTGTTTGATGTGTTGAGTCAACATTTGCTCTCTCTCCCTCTGATCTCCATTAAAGGTTAATTAGACTCGACCTTCTCGCTGTTCAAACACTGAAACCTGCTGCTGTTTCCACTCCGATCGGCCCCAGTGCTCCCAGTCCTCCTCCCAGTCGTGCACGCTGGTAAAGGAGGGGAGGCTGTCCGGCACCGTGAAGAACACCGTGTCCTTTCTATCAGGGACGTTTAGCTTGACTTAATGACATCTGTGTTTTGTGATAAATGATATTTTCTCTTTCATGTTCGTGATGTTTTCCAGGTGGTTCCTGAAGTGGTCACATGACTCCGTCACGTCAGGATACTCAGGTAGGACACCAAACAGTCGGTCGCCGATAATCTACTGATCAGGTTTAATAAGAACTGTCCATCAAATGTTTCATCATGAAACAAAAGAAGGTCTGAACATTTTCTTTTTGCTAATATTGAATTGGATATATGGATTAATTATAAATGTACGATTCATATTCTGTCAACTGATGGATCATTGATCATTGAGATATCGTTTCAGCGTGTTTACAACCTCGGTTTGCTGTAAGATGTGAAACGTCTACCTGTATAATCTCAGCTCGATAATCTCTAATCTGATCTACACCTGGATGTTTTATAGTAGACTCTGGACAGACGGGAGGCGGAGCCACAAACTTGACTGATTTATCTTTTTAATTCATAATTACATTAATTATTCAGGTGCACTGCAACCAAAGACAGCTGCTGATTGGTCCATCCAGTCGCTCAGGTGAAGGTCAGGTGATCTGGGATTGGTCGGTTGGGCAGCTGCCATGGGAACAAAACAACAAGGACAGGTGAGACACTGAATGCAAGTTACCTGGTTAGGGCTTAAACAGGTAGTTAGGTACCTAGGTGGGGCTTAAACAGACGGTCAGGTACCTGGGCGGGGCTTAAACAGGTAGTCAGGTACTTGGGTGGAGCCTAAACAGACGGTCAGGTACCTGGGCGGGGCTTGAACGGGTAGTCAGGTACTTGGGCAGAGCCTAAACAGACGGTCAGGTACCTGGGCGGGGCTTAAACAGGTAGTCAGGTACTTGGGCGGAGCCTAAACAGACGGTCAGGTACCTGGGCGGGGCTTAAACGGGTAGTCAGGTACTTGGGCGGAGCCTAAACAGATGGTCAGGTACCTGGGCGGGGCTTTAACAGGAAGTGAAGCCCTTCCAGTAGAAGTTCTTGCAGCCAGCTTTGCGTTCGCGGGGGGGCAGGTTGTTGGGGGGGTCGACGGACCGCTCCAGGTTCATCCTTCCTCCTGTTGCCATGGAAACAACCTCAGCCTCCCGCTGGGCGTCGGCCTCCGGCAGAGACATCTGAGCCAGCAGGTCCTCCACTGCCCGTTTACTCCAGTCCTGAAATACAACGACAGGTTTTTGACTTTTACGGTTTACGACAGAGTTTTTGAGAAACATCAGGACAGATGGCTGAACTATGAAAGTTCTGGAGCTTTTGATTGTATCACATGATCTTCCTCAGCAGATGAGATTGTCAGCTGATGGTGAAAAACGAACGAAAATGTCCTGAGCAACTCCCATCAGCTGATGAAGATCATGCGGTAGCACCAACAGACACTAAATGGACGTCTCTGTAGAGAGATTGTTTGTGGATGTAAATGAGAAAGTGAAGCGTAAACCAGACTCAGTTTCAAACCAGATGTTGGACCGTCACACAGCAGCCCGCTGTAGTTTAGACAGGAACGGACTCATTTTACAGTCAATTGTTTCAAACGTCCTCCAGTCATGTATGTCCACCGCCTGCAGTGTCTCTCGCCACACGTCCTCCGTTCGGTGCTCAATCAGGCAGAAACAACAAGATTTGCATCCTCGCTGCTCCTCGGAGCCTCCTCCTCCTCCTCCTCCTCCTCCTCCTCCTCCTCCTCCTCCTCCTCCTGATCAGCATTTAGTCGTTCATGGGTTTTGAATGTTTTGAATATGTTAATTAAATGTCGTGTGGGGGGGGGGGTTGTGAGCTCAGGGACAGTCCGTCTCTACCAGCTTTGTTCCAGAGCATCACATCACATGTATTTCAACATTTAGTGTGTCAGCGATCCAACAGGAACACAACAACCCAACCTCTCACATTAATACTTTCATTGCAGCGCGTTCTCACTCCCAACTCGTCAAAAACCGACGCCATCGGAGACCGACGCACGCCGTACCCCTGGACGGACCAGGGACGTCAGTATACGCTTGTTACATGCATAGTGTCCTTTCAAAATAAACTTAGCTTTAGGCAACACAACTGAGCCGAGGACCGATGAACTCCTCCAGACCGGCCGTGATCAGAGCGTAGCCATCAAGACAACAATGTCCAACAGATAAAGTGAAACGTAGCTCGCTCACCGCCAATTCTCGCCGCAAAATGGACAAGTCATACTGTCCACGTCTTCATTATCACGTCACACCGGCGTCTCTGTTTTTAGATGTTCCAGCAGACAGGATGTCTCAGATGATGAAGGCAGCACGTTTCTGCCTTGTTAGCATTGTGACCCGTACAGACCTCTGCTAGCTAACACACTGTACCTGCCTCGGAGCTTTCAAACTAATCTTTATTGACAACTGTCAACAGCAGAACGGCCCTCAGCAGCAGAACGGCCCTCAGCAGCAGAACGGCCCTCAGCAGCAGAACGGCCCTCAGCAGCAGAACGGCCCTCAACAGCAGAACGGCCCTCAGCAGCCAACGACGGGTTTGTTTTCCCCTATTTTACACGAACGGTGTGATCGCTCGGGTCGTGATCAAGATGCACAAAGCTTGATGAAATTTAAATGTTTTAAAAATTAAAAAAAAAGCTAAATGTATAAAGTTTTGTAAAGTTGCGGTGAAGACATTAAATGATGAAAAACATAAAAAAATAACATGTTACAGATTAAAATCTGAACCGCTAGATGTCATTCTGTGCACCTGTTTATACGTATCAAATACTCTGATGGTTCAAATTAAAATTCATAGAGGTGGATTTCTTTTGTAATTTGGGAGAAAAGTGACCGTAGAAACACCCAGATAGGGGCAACAAAACCACTTCGGTAAGTTAAGGGAAAACACCGTGGTTGGGCTTAAAATAAGTACGGAAACAAGGTAACGTCAGTCCGGAAAACACGGGACAAACGTCATTAACATAACTTCTCAAACGTCTCCAACACGGGCCTCTCCTTCCTCGCACCGTGAGGGTCTTCCTCACTTTATATCCTACGTAACTCACTCTGAAGTTCGACTTTCCTCACGACACAACGCCGGCGTGTAATATTCACGTCTCGGCGACAACGAGACGCGACACCGGCGCGCTTTCTTTCTCTTCTCTGCCGTGAGACTGGGTTCTGTCAGTAGAAACGGAGAGTTCTGATTGGTTGTCGGTTCTCTCACCTGTGACAGGAGTCCGGCGCTGCGAGCTCGTTGCAGCAGCCTGTGGTGACGCAGCTCCAGGTCCAGGTCCTGGTTCTGGTACTGGTCCTGGTCTCTGTCGGGCTGCGAGGAAACACCTGGACCGCATAGAACCAAGGTCACGAGAACCAAGATGGCGGGACAACGAACGCACTGCATACCTGCAGGAGGAGAAGAAGGACGTGAGGAAAGGAAACACAGTCGGGACACAAACGTGACGTAAGACGAAGAAAGAGCTCCTTACTGTCTGCTGGTCTGGTGTCTTCTGCTGGTCTGGTGTCTTCTGCTGGTCCTGGTGCCGGTTCTGGTTCTGGGCTTGTCTGTGGTCCCGGTCCTCTGGCTGCTGCTCTTTTTGAAGCCCGATGCTCCTCCTCCTGCAGGTCACATGGTGCGGCGTGTCTGACCGACAGCTGGCGGGGAACGCGGTGATGAAGGAACGCTAACAAACGTCCATTAGTCCTTATTGACTTTAAATGGAGTCTGAACAATAAAACAATCAAACTATCAGCAGCAGCAGCGCTCTGCAGCCGCCGGCGCTCATCTACAACAAATACAACGGCAGAATGTCCGGCTGAAGAGAGGAGAGGAATTAACGGAGCGTTCGGAGGATTAGCAGACTTCATTAGCGCTCGCTGATATCTCCATTAAACAAAGAGGCAGCAGCAGAGAGCCGCCCACTCAACATTTAGTCAGAACAAACACGACCGCTGCTGCTTCACTTTAAAACACTTTCTATTAGTTTCAAATGTTCTGCTGAGGAGAGACGGAGTGGATGTGACATCAGGGAACCCCGAAAATAACACTGAAATACTCCTAGTGAAAGTTCAGTAACGTCAGACAGCATCCTGAAGTCGATTCAGCTGCTCTGAGATCAGCTCTGAACCAACTACACTTAACAAATAAAGTCAGAACTACCAGAAAAAAAGTCGTAATGATGCGAGGATAAAGTCATAACTCTACGAGAAAAAAAAGTTGTAATATTAGGAGAATAAAGTCTTAACTTTAGGATAGTATTAATTTCCTCCTCCTCTAAAGAGTCAGTTTCCTCCATCAGGTCCGTGCAGTTCTTCCTTCAGAATAAACTCCGGGTCCTGATGCTGATGCTGATGCTGATGTGCTGCTGATGATCCAGAAGATGAACTATTTGGTTATTTGTGAAACTTAAACTAAAGTAGAACTTCACAAGATGATCCACGTTCCTCATCTTCACACTTTTTCCCCTCTAAAATAACACGTACATTTACTACTTTATAATATTATGACTTTATTCTCATAATTCTGCGATATCTTTATTTCTTCTTAATGTGGCCCTAATACTCGATGATGATGATGATGATGAAAGAGTGCCAGCAGTCGTTGATTCATCTTTAATGTTGACTAAACAAAAGACTATTGATTTCTCCCTTTCGTTCACGGTGAATTGTCACACAGCCTCTGAAATCCCTCAAAAATGTTTGATTTTCATGTAAGATTAGAGCTATTTTCTTTTTAATTTATAATGTTTTATACTTCTGCTGAATATAATCCATCATCTGATTTCCATAGATGTATTTAGTATCTACAGTTCCCTTTGTTAACATCTTATTTTGAAAAGCGGACGTAGTCCCACGTGTCTACTTCCTGTAACTTCTCCAAGGTGGTCTCTAGCTCTCCCGTCAGCTCCGTTCTCTTTATCCATCCATGGTCAGCTCCATCGGGGCCGTTTCAATGCAGAGAACACAAATGTCAGTATCTGGGTGCTCTACAGTCGTAGCGTCGGCCCGTTTGACCACGGAGACGAGAGCGACGGCCGGCTCCACCGTCACGTTACCGCCATACCATAACGTTACCTCCATACCATAACGTTACCTCCATACCATAACGTTACCGCCATACCATAACGTTACCGCCATACCATAACGTTACCTCCACACCATAACGTTACCTCCACACCATAACGTTACCTCCATACCATAACGTTACCACCATACCATAACGTTACCTCCATACCATAACGTTACCTCCATACCATAACGTTACCTCCACACCATAACGTTACCACCATACCATAACGTTACCGCCATACCATAACGTTACCGCCATACCATAACGTTACCGCCATACCATAACGTTACCGCCATACCATAACGTTACCACCATACCATAACGTTACCGCCATACCATAACGTTACCTCCATACCATAACGTTACCGCCATACCATAACGTTACCGCCACACCATAACGTTACCGCCACACCATAACGTTACCTCCACACCATAACGTTACCTCCATACCATAACGTTACCGCCATACCATAACGTTACCGCCATACCATAACGTTACCTCCACACCATAACGTTACCTCCACACCATAACGTTACCACCATACCATAACGTTACCTCCATACCATAACGTTACCGCCATACCATAACGTTACCTCCATACCATAACGTTACCTCCATACCATAACGTTACCTCCACACCATAACGTTACCTCCACACCATAACGTTACCTCCACACCATAACGTTACCTCCATACCATAACGTTACCTCCATACCATAACGTTACCTCCACACCATAACGTTACCACCATACCATAACGTTACCTCCATACCATAACGTTACCTCCATACCATAACGTTACCTCCATACCATAACGTTACCTCCATACCATAACGTTACCGCCATACCATAACGTTACCTCCATACCATAACGTTACCTCCATACCATAACGTTACCACCATACCATAACGTTACCTCCACACCATAACGTTACCGCCATACCATAACGTTACCTCCATACCATAACGTTACCTCCATACCATAACGTTACCGCCATACCATAACGTTACCTCCATACCATAACGTTACCTCCATACCATAACGTTACCGCCATACCATAACGTTACCACCATACCATAACGTTACCTCCATACCATAACGTTACCGCCATACCATAACGTTACCTCCATACCATAACGTTACCTCCATACCATAACGTTACCACCATACCATAACGTTACCTCCATACCATAACGTTACCGCCATACCATAACGTTACCTCCATACCATAACGTTACCGCCATACCATAACGTTACCTCCATACCATAACGTTACCGCCATACCATAACGTTTCCTCCATACCATAACGTTACCTCCATACCATAATGTTTCCTGTCCGTGACAGAGTTAGCATGCAGCTTTAGCTCTACTCTGTCTAGCTCTGCTTTTCCTGTCAATGTGTGAAACCCAAAGTGTTTCCATCCTTTACTGGATGTGTAGTGTTTACCACGCTGGATTTAACATGTGAGGGTGCAGGTCGTATCCACGCTGACCCTCCAACGTTTTAGACTCTCTGAGGTTTGTTTTGGTTGACGGATACGGAACGGATATGACGTCACGTTACTCAGACTACCACAATAAAAGCGGTAACTTCCTTCTACCTCCTCAGAGACTCAGATGAAGCAGATATATCCATTCTGGTATTTCTTCTAAATGAATCTCCTCAGTTAGCTTTAGGAAAAGATGGCGGTCAGGATCAAAATAACTCCAGAAGTGACGTAATTCAAGTACATAAGTTACGTAACAAATAAGTCATAGTTGACTTGTGGTTTCACACGGGACACGAACATCGGACTGTTGGGGGAGAGTCTGGTGTTTTCGTCAAAGTTTTGGTTAAAATACCTACGGAAGTGGCGTTACTGCGGAGGGGTACTCAGTTGGTTGCAATCTGCAACCACACCACTAGATGTCACTAAATCCTACAAACTGTAGATTTAACCCTCTGAGACCCACAACAGACCCATTTTAGTCTTCTTTAGGAGGTTTACAGGGGGTCTTTAAGGGGTCCAGGAGGTCTTTAGGGGGGTCCAGGAGGTGTTTAGGGCGAGATAGCAGGTCAACAGTAGATGTCACATAGAAGTGGTGAACATCATCTGAAAGCTGGGAACCTGGAGATTAATTTGAGATGCTGCTCAGCACTGTGTGTCAAGTTGTTCTAGTCCTAATTAATTCATTAAAATAAATAGTGAAAGTGTATAAGGGTTTAGAACATGATGATAGAAGTATCTGATGGTCATCCCCATGCTCTATTATGTCTCATAAGTTGTTGCAGCAGTTTTGGGGTTGATTCCATTTGTTACTCAGATTTGGTGCTAAATTTAACCATTTATTTTACCACTGGAGAATTGATAAAAATTTATTTATTTTTTATTTGACCTTTATTTAACCAGGTAAAATCAATTGAGAACCAATTCTCATTTACAATGATGACCTGGCCAAGAGGCAGTAGCACAGTCCACACAAGTGACACAAACAGCACAGATACAATACAGTATGAAAAATGATCAATAATCCCTCCAGAATACCACATTAAGACACCAAGACCTTGAGGAACACTATAGAAAAAGACATGCTGTGATTTGGGATAAAAAACTTTTGACATTTTGGAGATTTCTGCATTTTTTTTGGCGATAGGATGGCGAGCAGAAACCCCCTTATTGTTAATCTAGCTAGGTAAGCCATCCATCCTCTGAATGCTCTAGGTCTCTAGTTTGATCCATCCATCCTCTGAATGCTTTAGGTCTCTAGTCTGATCCATCCATCCTCTGAATGTTCTAGGTCTCTAGTTTGATCCATCCATCCTCTGAATGCTTTAGGTCTCTAGTCTGATCCATCCATCCTCTGAATGCTCTAGGTCTCTAGTTTGTTTGATCCATCCATCCTCTGAATGCTCTAGGTCTCTAGTTTGATCCATCCATCCTCTGAATGCTTTAGGTCTCTAGTCTGATCCATCCATCCTCTGAATGCTTTAGGTCTCTAGTCTGATCCATCCATCCTCTGAATGCTTTAGGTCTCTAGTCTGATCCATCCATCCTCTGAATGCTCTAGGTCTCTAGTTTGATCCATCCATCCTCTGAATGCTTTAGGTCTCTAGTCTGATCCATCCATCCTCTGAATGCTCTAGGTCTCTAGTTTGTTTGATCCATCCATCCTCTGAATGCTCTAGGTCTCTAGTCTGATCCATCCATCCTCTGAATGCTCTAGGTCTCTAGTCTGATCCATCCATCCTCTGAATGCTCTAGGTCTCTAGTCTGATCCATCCATCCTCTGAATGCTCTAGGTCTCTAGTCTGATCCATCCATCCTCTGAATGCTCTAGGTCTCTAGTCTGATCCATCCATCCTCTGAATGCTCTAGGTCTCTAGTCTGATCCATCCATCCTCTGAATGCTCTAGGTCTCTAGTCTGATCCATCCATCCTCTGAATGCTCTAGGTCTCTAGTCTGATCCATCCATCCTCTGAATGCTCTAGGTCTCTAATTTGTGGCTGTAAAGTTTCATGAGGCTGTGATTATCCTAGAGGTCACCAGAGGTCATTTTATACAGTAAGGTCAATGAAATGTCTCCTATGGGGACTAACATCATCACATATGAACATAGTTGGACTCATTGGATCCTAAAGAGTCTCAGCTTTACTGTGATACCCAATTTATGTGATTATCATAAAGTGGGCATGTCTGTAAAGGGGAGACTCGTGGGTACCCATAGAACCCATTTACATTCACATATCTGGAGGTCAAAGGTCAAGGGACCCCTTTGGAAATGGACATGACAGTTTTTCCTCGCTTAAATTTAGCCACACTTTTGATCCTCCTCTGACGATCTTCCTGAGCTTTCTACCAGTTTCTCCTGCTAAAGATTTTTTTTGTCTTCCTCTGAATCAAAGCTCTGAGGAGAAAACAACTGACTCTACGTCCCTTCTTCTTCTTCTTCTTCTTCTTCTTCTTCTTCTTCATCCTCGTCTTCATCTTCATCTCTTTCTCCGAACGCTAATAAACAGCACATTAGCAGCAGCCGGTTGCCGTGGTAACACATTAACAGCAAGCAGTCGTTGCTGAGGAGCCGCTGGCATGAACACACACACACACACACACACTCACACACACACACAGAGAGGGGCATGATGGGAGAGCGGTGACATCACACTTCCTCCCTGTGATGCGTTTCCACCCTGCGTCACTGAGTGAAGTCACCACATCATGTAAATCACAGGACAAAAACTTTAATTTAATTTAAACTGAAACACCTAAAACTTTATTTAAATTGTGTGTTTCAGTTGGTGAACAGGAAGCATTTATTTATTACTCTTTAAATATTACGACGTATTATAATACTACAGTGTGAACGTCCTGCAATCAAACACATCAAGACTCTCCAGGTGCATGTATTTGTTTAATGCCTTTATTGCTAGTGACAGAGATACTGAAAGAGGAGAGAGAGGAACACCATGAGCCCTGGTACATGGGTGGCCCGCTCTCCCAGGTGAGCTACAGCGGCGCCCCTCCAGGTGCATTTATATCATTTCTAAATACGGATGACTTTCGTGGAGGAGTCGACCGTCCAGAATGCTCCGTATATTTTAGTTGATTACTTTCAGTAGGACACGGCCGTCAGTCGCCGGCTGCCCTACCTCACCTCAAGACTCCATAACCGTCCTCCAGAGGGGTCCAGCCCACGTTACCAGACTCCTGCCCGTCCTCCATATTTGTTGGCATTTAGCCTTTCAAAAACAATATTTTAATTTTCATTCAAATTGACGTGTTACCGTTTTTATGAGATTTAAACGTTTTTAAATAAACAGGATACAACAGGAAGTGAGTTCTGGGAAAACATGTTTTTATTAAAACTCAACAAGAATCATATTCACAAAACAAAATGTTCTCACACTCCATCAGTGATATTTAACAATTAGGAGGAGAGTATGTACAAGAAAGCTTCTGGAGATAATGTGGTCCGACCGTAAACACGTCTTTTTATTATCTCATGTACTCCGTTTAATGAAGAATATAAAGAAAGTGTTCCTGAGTCCAGAACAACTGTATGATAGAACAGAACTACGACACCCAGAGTGCATCGCTGCAAGAATCTGCCTATCAGAGAGCTCCAGACTCTGTTGCCCTGCGGAAAATAAAAAATGTGTTTAATGTTGTTTTTCTGTTTTGTCATTCGCTTCAAGTTTTCCTGGAGATCCATCTGGTGGCTGCTGGAGGACCTGCAGCGCCTTCTTCTTCTGTGGTGGCTCAAAGAGGTACTGCAGCTCCAGTCGTAGTAGTATTAGTCGTATTAGTAGCGCTGACAGTAGGGATTGCAGTAGTACTACAGTAGAAATAGCAGTACTTACAACAGTAGCTGTACGCACAGTAATAGTAGCAATAGTTCAACTGATTACAGTAGTAGTAGTAGTATTTGTGTACACAGATTTACTTCTGCATACTCACGATTGTATCAAATATCAAAACATCAAGTAGTACCAGTAGTAGTACTTACAATAGCAGTTGTATTACCAGTAGCTGTACATACAGTAATAGTAGCAAGAGTACTACTGATGACAATAGTAATAGTAGTAGTATTTGTGTACACATATTTTGTGTAACTGTATCAAATATTGGAACACCAAGTAGTACCAGTGGCAGTACTCACAGTAGTATCAGTGCTTACCGTAGTAGTTGTAAATAATGGTAGCAGTACGTTTGCTTACAGTAGTAGTAGTAATCAGGTACACTAACTTATTTTTTTACTTTTTACTGTTTAACTGGAAAACTAAACTTGTATGTTTAAGTATTGTACACCAAGTACCACTGTACTGCATTAGCAGTAGTAGTAGCAATAATGCACATACTGTAGTACTACTTTTAATCATTATACTTTTAGTACTTGTAGTGGTAGTAGTACCAGTCGTAGTACCCTTACATAATTAATTTGAGCAATTTCTTATTTTATTTTACTACCTGTGTTGTACTGAAGTACTTCTAATATTCCTCCGCTACATCTCAGAGGGAAGTACTTTACTTTGTACTTCCATGTACTTTTGAAGTATAAAGTTTTACATTGAGAACTGGAAATTTAATCTGACCTCTGATCTTTGGATACTCGTGTATTACTGATGGTACTTACTTTTACTGTTGTGCAGGGATTATAACGTAGCAGTAAAAGTATTTTTGACATGAAGTCGTTGCTACTTGTGTTTAAAGGATGTGGTAGTATTAGTAGCAGTAACAGTAGTAGTAGTAATATTAGTGCTCTATTTAACACTCAGAGGCGTGCTGATGTCTGCAGCACAGCGCTGCTGGTGAGAGTACAGTAGTAGTAGTAGTAGTATGAGTATTGTTAGCAGCAGTAGTATTTACAGCAGTAGTAGTAGTATCAGCAGTGTTGATGTTCACAGTTGCTTCATACAGACTCGACAGCGGCTGATCAGACTGCCTGGAAACTCTCCCGTATCCGTCTGAGGCTTCGGTTTACTGCAGGAGGAGAGACGGCAGGTTGATCAGTGTTCAGGGAACGAATGTACTTCTCTTTAGTTCATCACATCATCCACGACGACGACGTTGTTCTGAACCTCCTCAGCTGCTGGTTGAACGTACGCTGCCCCCTGCTGCTGTCTGAGAGGACTGCAGCAGGATTATATCAGCCTGAAAGCTCAAACACTCAACTTTAATGGTGTTTCTGCAACTACGGACATTTTAAAGTCCCAGCAATGAAATGTATTTTTTTTTAAATTTGCAGTGTAATGCGTGATAAATATATACGCAGTGTTATTACCCATTTTGACATAAAAAATTACTAAATAATGTGATTTAATACAATAAACTATGGTTCTAACATTTCAACATGTAAAAGTTGATGATGTTATGGATGGTCAGTTTGATCAGGGAGAATTTAGCTCGAAGCATTTTCAATAAAACACCTCTACCAGGTTTTGTCTCGTGTATGTCTTAATGGGGATCAAATGAAAAATAATTGTTCCTTATTTAATTTCAGATTAATTATAATAATTTGAGTTGGACAAATGAAAATCAATTTCATTTAGTTGATGTAATTATTTTATTTTAGCTGTATTTGATAAAAATTAGTTGGTCTAACTCAATTAATTTATATTGTATAAATATACTTAGTTTGAGTTGGGTTTACACATATGTATTGGATGGAAAACCTTCCCACAATTTAATTGAGTTCATCCAGTGAGTTATTTTTTTGCATTTTGTGTCCAAACACCATTTTTCTTCACATCCCTCAGCTGTGAGATACGTAAAATTAGCTAATTCAGTTATAATATGACATTATTTCTAATGGACTTGTTTCATATACATATTACTTTGCACCATATTAACATAATTTATTTGTTTACAACTCATTTATATGATTTGTTGAGTCCTTTCTGAGTCCTTACCATGACACTGAACTGATAATATATGTGTGACATATGTGTCTGTACAAATATGTTTCTGTACAAATATGTTTCTGTCATGTCCTGTTGTTTTTAGATTATTTTATCTGTCAATGTTTTAACTGATTTTTGTAAGGTGTCCTTGGGTGTCCAGAAAGGCGCCACTAAATAAAATGTATTATTATTATTATTATTATTAAAGCCTTCAGACGTGGTGGTGTTTACTGTGTTCACCAGTAGAGTCCATATTAACGCCCCCCTCATGTCGTATTCACGACCTCGTCAGTGGAAAGTTTCTGAAAGCTCCGAGTTCACAAGTTGTGAAGTGTTTGTTGACGTCGTCAGAAATGGCTGAGGCCTTGGAAGTTAGTTAATATATTGATGATACTGTTGCATACCTGAACGTGTTGTGTACTTGAACGTTTCCTTAAAGGTGTGTTGTACCTGAACATGTTGATGCAGGTGTGTTGTACCTGAACATGTTGACGACACTGTTGCGTACCTGAACATGTTGATGCATGTGTGTTGTACCTGAACATGTTGATGCAGGTGTGTTGTACCTGAACATGTTGATACAGGTGTGTTGTACCTGAACATATTGATACAGGTGTGTTGTACCTGAACATGTTGATGCAGGTGTGTTGTACCTGAACATGTTGATGCAGGTGTGTTGTACCTGAACGTGTTGATGCAGGTGTGTTGTACCTGAACGTGTTGATGCAGGTGTGTTGTACCTGAACGTGTTGATGCAGGTGTGTTGTACCTGAACGTGTTGATGCAGGTGTGTTGTACCTGAACATGTTGATACAGGTGTGTTGTACCTGAACATGTTGACGACACTGTTGCATACCTGAACGTGTCGATGCAGGTGTGTTGTACCTGAACATGTTGATGACACTGTTGCGTACCTGAACGTGCCCTTAAAGGTGTACTGTACCTGAACATGTCGTTGGGGTTGAGCGCAGCCAGCCAGTTCACAAGTTGTGAAGTGTTTGTTGACGTCGTCAGAAATGGCTGAGGCCTTGGAAGTTAGTTAATATATTGACGATACTGTTGCATACCTGAACGTGTTGTGTACTTGAACGTTTCCTTAAAGGTGTGTTGTACCTGAACATGTTGATGCAGGTGTGTTGTACCTGAACATGTTGACGACACTGTTGCGTACCTGAACATGTTGATGCATGTGTGTTGTACCTGAACATGTTGATGACACTGTTGCGTACCTGAACGTGTCCTTAAAGGTGTACTGTACCTGAACATGTCGTTGGGGTTGAGCGCAGCCAGCCAGTAGCTGTAGGAGTCGGTGTAGTAGTTGCAGGTTCCTCTGCCGTGACACTCGATGAAGGGAATCTTCCTGAAGTTTTCCAGACAGGATCCGGGAGAGGCCAGAGGCTGACCCGACCCCTCCGCCCCGACTCCTGTTTCCTACACACCAACAGCATCAACAGCAGGGGTCAAAGGTCACGGTCAACCATTCTCATGCATCTCTGAGAGGGTCTATTTAGTTAACTGATCGATAGAACTGACAAAAGTTAAACCTGAGTATTTTAGACTCAACAATACCAGCTCACCATCACGAAGGAGTATCCGAACCAGAGAGGGTCCCAGTCTGACGGACACTCTGGTATTATACTGGTCTGACTGTGGATGGCGATCACGTTGGCTCTGGCCTCACACACCGTACACCTTCAACACAAACGTGTCCATGGTAAACACACGTTGTTCTCTGTTATGGTAGCACAGCGTGTGTGTGTTCATGTGTGTGTGTTACCGGCTGATGTAATTCTTCAGTGATTCCCCCGAGATAAACGGCATGCTGCCCGGCAGGAGTTCATCGGTGGACAGCCAATAGGAGTAGTCGTTGCGCGAGGCGTAGCGGCAGGTGCTGTCAGTGTTACAGAACAGGAAGGGCATGGTGGTAAAACGAGGTAAACAACTACCTAATGTACCTGGCGAGAGAGAGAGAGACAAACAGATGTTTTTGTGATGTAAAGTTCCTCTTTTATTAGTAAAGTACGTAAAGAATTTTAACACAGTGATTAGGTCCCGGTGTTAGCTGGAGGCTAACCAAAGGAAAGACTGGAGGCTAATGCTAGCAGTGGGCTAACATTAGCTGGAGGCTAACCAAAGGAAAGACTGGAGGCTAATGCTAGCAGTGGGCTAACATTAGCTGGAGGCTAACACTAGCAGTGGGCTAACATTAGCTGGAGGCTAACGCTAGCAGTGGGCTAACATTAGCTGGAGGCTAACGCTAGCAGTGGGCTAACATTAGCTGGAGGCTAACGCTAGCAGTGGGTTAACATTAGCTGGAGGCTAACGCTAGCAGTGGGTTAACATTAGCTGGAGGCTAACGCTAGCAGTGGGCTAACATTCGCTGGAGGCTAACGCTAGCAGTGGGCTAACATTCGCTGGAGGCTAACCAAAGGAAAGACTGGAGGCTAATGCTAGCAGTGGGCTAACATTAGCTGGAGGCTAACCAAAGGAAAGACTGGAGGCTAATGCTAGCAGTGGGCTAACATTAGCTGGAGGCTAACGCTAGCAGTGGGTTAACATTAGCTGGAGGCTAACGCTAGCAGTGGGCTAACATTAGCTGGAGGCTAACGCTAGCAGTGGGCTAACATTAGCTGGAGGCTAACGCTAGCAGTGGGTTAACATTAGCTGGAGGCTAACGCTAGCAGTGGGTTAACATTAGCTGGAGGCTAACGCTAGCAGTGGGTTAACATTAGCTGGAGGCTAACGCTAGCAGTGGGCTAACATTCGCTGGAGGCTAACGCTAGCAGTGGGCTAACATTAGCTGGAGGCTAACGCTAGCAGTGGGTTAACATTAGCTGGAGGCTAACACTAGCAGTGGGCTAACATTAGCTGGAGGCTAACGCTAGCAGTGGGCTAACATTAGCTGGAGGCTAACGCTAGCAGTGGGCTAACATTCGCTGGAGGCTAACGCTAGCAGTGGGTTAACATTAGCTGGAGGCTAACGCTAGCAGTGGGTTAACATTAGCTGGAGGCTAACGCTAGCAGTGGGCTAACATTCGCTGGAGGCTAACGCTAGCAGTGGGCTAACATTAGCTGGAGGCTAACGCTAGCAGTGGGCTAACATTCGCTGGAGGCTAACGCTAGCAGTGGGCTAACATTCGCTGGAGGCTAACGCTAGCAGTGGGTTAACATTAGCTGGAGGCTAACGCTAGCAGTGGGCTAAAGCTCCACATCTAAATGTCCTCTGTGTTGTTGTCTGAATCCAGATCTCAGACATTAGAGATGAGTAACTGATTGGAGCTCTAGAGCTACAATATCAGAGAAGCGTTTCAGAGACGGAGAGGAATGATGCTAATAGTTTAGCATGATGCTAACAGCAGCTAACGTGAGCCGTTAGCTGCTGTTAGCAGAAGGCTAAACTATTAGCATCATTCCTCTCCGTCTCTGAAACGCTTCTCTGATGTCGTCCGACTCTCTTTGTGACTGACTTTACTGAGACATCCACAGATTTATACGCCCTCAATTTATCTTTACAGCGCTGCCGTTGGCCTCCAGCCCGCTGGTCAGACGGCCCGTTGGCCACCGGCCCGCTGGTCAGACGGCCCGTTGGCCACCGGCCCGCCGGTGGTCTAATCTGGTCCCGTTGGTTCATGTTAACTTTTTCAACTACCTCTGGTGATCCTGGAGAGAGAGTGACGGCACATGTTGAGAGAAACTAGATTATATTCAGCCATCGTTAAAAAAAACAAGACAACAATACTTGCTAGCCAGCGTTAGCTAACGTGTTCAGAGAGTTCATCTGCCTCCACTAAACACCTTCAGTTCTGTACCTGAGTGAATGTACTTAGTTACCCAGGTCTTGTCCGTGAGCTCGGTTGTTTCCGTTGATGAACAGCAGGGAGTATCCGCTGTACATCTGAGTAGCTCCTGCAGGGCATTCTGGGATAAAGAGTTGCTGGCTGTGTCTGGTGAACAGGAAGCCGTCGTTCTCTGGCGCGTCCCTGAAGGGACCCGATCGTCCTTGGATACCTTTAGCACCGACCGAACCTCGTGGACCTGCGGCACCTGTCGACACAGAGTCAGTTCTGGGGTGGTAAAGGGGGTCCGGCAGAGTGAAGCTGAATCAGGTGCTCCTCAGATTTGTTGAGTTTCAAAAGTATTAATGTTGATATTTTGAAAGAACTAATGCGTTCAGCAGGTATTCAGGACTACCAGGATGAGCTTAAAATCAATTATTAAAAAGAACAATATTATAATCTCAGTAATATTTCCAATGTTAGTTGTGTGTTTCTGTTTTGAAGCTGACAGATCTCTTACCTTTTGATCCAGCGAACCCTTGGTCTCCCTGATCCCCTTTCAATCCGGGACGACCAAGTAGTCCTCTTCTACCAGCCCTCCCTCCGCTGCCCTTCAAACCTGCGGCCACAAAACACAGCACTGTCTTCTAAAACAGCAGCTCTACTGTGGTGGTATTTACACAGCTCACACCTGAAGGATTGAAACTGAACTATTATTCCAGACTCACCTGGACCTCCAGGTGTCCCTTGGGCCCCTGGGGGTCCTTTCGGTCCTGGGTCTCCCTGGGCTCCAGCTGGGCCTTCGTCTCCTGGCAACAGCACCACCTTCCCGTATACGTCCTTCCCCCTCTGGCCTGCAGGGGGCAGTATTCAGAACTACAGTTGGTACTTCTACCAGCGCACAGTATTCAGTACATTATAGTGTTAGTAGTCAGCAGTACTACACTCCACTGTGTTACCTCTCCTCCCAGGTGGTCCTGGAGCTCCTCGTGAGCCGCCGCTACCTGGTGGTCCGTCCTCCCCCTTCATACCTGGAACCCACAGTTATTCTTTACTATCGCGGGATGATGAATGTCCATGTGGTTGTCAGACAGAACTCTTTGTTTGTAGTTGTACTGGTTATCTGACTGGAGTTCTTACCAACAGGTCCTGTGACACCAGTGTCTCCCATCAGGCCTTTGGGTCCATGTGGGCCCGGTGGTCTGTCTTCACCCTGTCAACAACAACTCTATTAAATACACTCGGACGTGTTTTAAGTGAGGATTTAATCAATTTGATTCAGTTTTCTGTTAAAAATGTTAAAGATTATTTAGAAAATACTTTTAATTGAAGAGAATTGACTAGATCCCTCGGGGCCCTATCTTAAACCCGGAGCAAAGCGGAGCACAGACACCGTTGCTAGTTTCAGACCGATGTAGTTTCACGCCCAACGCCCACGTTGTGTAATGCCCGGTTCAGACTACACCATATCAGCCCGATTATACCCCGACACGGCCGTCGTAGGGTGTCGACTCGGATCGGGAATGATAAATGAGTGTCGTGTGCGACAATCGATCGTTTTTATCCGGTGTAGGGTGTCATAGTACACGAAATCAACAACGCCGCGTCCGGGACGCCTCACAACGTCCCGACAGAAAGTCTAGCATGTTCAATTTTTTTTTGCTTTCCACGACGTCTTCTGAGCACAGACGCACACAGCTGTAAACAGAAGGCTACTTAATTATGCAGAATGATGTCATCGGACCTTCAACTGCTGCCGGACCTCGCGGTAGGATATTCATCTAGGTTGTGTCGGAGTAAAAAACACCACCGCCGTGGAGCATCCCATTGCGCGCCCGCTTTCTTTTCTCGCTGTGAATTATATCGTTATTGTTTTCCCCTGGAGCCTCGTGGGCTTTACATGGTGGGGCCCCCGGGGGGGCTTGAGCCCCGGTAAAGCCCGTATATATTAAGACGGTGGTGCCGGGAGAGTGTGTGTTGTCAGAACAGGGGACCGACGTGCAGCCTGTCATGTGTCGCGGCCAAATCACGACAAAAATGTATGACTCTCAATCGTCTATTCTGACCATCGTAACCGTCAGACATATCCTGTAGTCTGATCCTAGCATGAGTAGCACGAGTAGCAAATGTACTTGCGCCCATGTTGGTCTTAAAAAAGACCAGACGGAAACCAAAGAAAGTCCGCACCGGGCTACTTCTGAGGTATGTCCATATCGGGCAACCTCGAAGATAAGTTCGAAGTGGCCAGCTCTTGTAGCTGTGGGCACAATAAATTTTTTTGGGTGGGCAGGGGCGTCCTTTAACCACAAGGTTGGCGGTTCAATCCCCGGCTCCTACAGGCTTCATGTTGAAATGTCCTTGAGCGAGACACTAAACCCCTTACAGCAGCCCACTGCTCCTAAAATACTTAGGATGGGTTAAATGCAGAGGTCAGATTTCATGTATGTACCTGTATGTACTATGACAAATAAAGGTTTCTTCTTCTAAAATGAGGTGTGGTCAGGCGCTTTGTTGGCGCATTGCTATCTCGAGGCAGCAGAAAGCGACTAACCAACAAAAACCTGGTCTAAAGTCTGGTGCAGTATTTTCCTGCTATTCAAAGGGTTCATTATTCAGATAGCAAGATGAGTCTACAGGTTCACAAGGTTTTGGGGCCCTTTCCCCCTAAACGGCGGTGTTTTGAGGCTGATTGATCCACGCGTTACGCACCGCCTCCATCTACGTTCCGACCCCTCACCTCTGGTCAAGTGCTTTGGAGTGACGGAAAGAATGAGATCGCGGATACAAGCGGACGAAATGAGTTTCCTCCGTAGGGTGGCTGGGCTCAGCCTTAGAGAGCGGGTGAGGAGCTCGGAGTAGAGACGCTGCTCCTTCACCTCTAAAGGGACCAGCTGAGGTGGCTCAACATCTGATCAGGATGCCTCCTGGACGCCTCCCTGTGGAGGTTTTCTGGGCACATCTAACTGGTAAGAGGCCCCGGGGTAGACCCAGAACATGCTGGGTCTACCCAGAAAGAGCTGGAAAACATCGCTGGGAGAGAGGGACGCCTGGAATTCCATGCTAAGCCTACTGCCCCCGAGATCCGGATAAGCGGAAGGAAATGGATGGATGGATGTACTGACCGGTATGCCTTGAGGGCCAGGGTCACCAGGGTAACCAGGCGGTCCCGGGCCACCTGTTGCTCCTTTAAATCCCATCTCTCCTTTAAAACCAGGACCTGGAGGACCAGGAGGACCCCGAAAACCCGGCGGACCTACAGAGACACAGACATGATTATTTTCTTTAGCTTTCTGACCATCTGAAGTTAACTCAGCATCTGCCTTCTCTTAACCTTCATTTAGAGACTCGTATCACGTTAAGGAAGCTAGTTGGAAGTCTAGTTGTCTCCGTATGCAGATGATTAATGATTGTCTGTATGTACAAACAAAAGTAAGAGGCAACAATGGAAGGGTTTTCCCTTGGTCCAGACCTACTGAGCTAAACTACAGGTGTGAAAGAGACCTCAGGGTCACAGCTTTAAACCAAATGATGACATCAGATAGCCGAGGTTGCGGGTATTAGGTCATAAACCAGGTGCATTGGGACTAATCATCAGTGACTTGACATGGACTTATCAAGTTTTTCAGGTCTTTCAACATCAGATACCGTCATCCTGGAGAGCCAGCAGGGCCTGATCAGACCCGGACTCGTGTCCCAGCAGCATTACCCCACAGATCTCCCCTTCTGGTCCATGTTTTTGGGTACACGGCGAGCTCTTCATCCCCTTCTCTGAAGGTGCCCTACCAGCTCCTGGTACTTAGGACTCTTACTCTTGTGAAGTATTGGACACAATGTTGACCTGATGATGGGTTAGAGTTCATCCTGAGGGGAACATGAATGATGAGATGTTTCTGCCTTCGTGGATGAGAACTCCTCAAGAGCTCGGAGGAATGGAAACTTCAACATCAAGATCAAAATCTCCAGAGCCGCTACCAAATGGACCTTGTGGTGAGATGACTTTGTCAGTCCACTCATTGTTTGATTAATAAACTCAATGTGCCTCGTCACCTTTGGGTCCTCGACCTCCAGGGAGTCCATTTTCTCCTTTGCCTCCTTCAGTGCAGACTCCCTCCCTGCCAGGATAACCAAGAGGACCAGGAGGTCCAGGAGGACCAGGGCAACCTGGGTTTCCCCCAGGACCATGGGGACCAGGTGGACCACAGACACCAGGAGGACCCTCCTCCCCAGCACACCCTGAGGAGACCAGAGGAGGTGGGAGAGTATTGTGTTTTATTTCCTCTTCTTATGCCTGAACTAAACTCACAATCACAACTGAGGACTCACCAGGAGGACCTGTCTTCCCCTCTGGGCCCCGGGGTCCAATTCCAGGAGCTGGGGGAAAAGAAAGCAACCAATCAGAGATCCAGACCACCACCAGGCTGGGTTATGAGCTGAATCTGAAACCTGAACTGTCCCATCAGTTTTCATCCAGTCCGGTCTCCTACCTCCCATGGCTCCTTTCTCTCCAGGAGGTCCAGGTATGCCGTCCTGTCCCTGGTTCCCTCTGGGACCAGCTGGACCAGGATCTCCAGGAGCCCCCTTGTTACCTGGAGATGAAGATACAATTAACTGACTGAAACGTCTAAAAGTCTTTAAATCAGTAGCAGTGTTACTGCAGTAGTACTGTAGTACTGCTACCTGATGTAACTGGTTTATGTACCTGTGAGGCCGGTGGGTCCCGGAGGGCCATTTTTCCCCGCAGGACCATCACAACCCTTTTCACCAGGAGTCCCAGGAGGACCTGATATAGACAGACAGACAGACAGACAGACGGAGAGACAGATAATCAGACAGACAGGTTAATGGAGGCTTTCATTTAGCTTGTGGAAGGTGTGGTAATCTATGCTCCTCTCAGCTTTACGGAGCGTTCTAGTGAGTTACAGCTGTCAACTTTATAGGGTTGGGCAATTGGACGAATATATTGACTATCAGCGTTTGGCTGAATACATCGCCGGATGTTTCTTTTGGGGCAATTGTTTTGTCATTTTACTTTGCTAATTTAATGGTCGACCTCCAAAGAACAAGTGAGGGACACGAATCTGTTAACTGCAGGAATATATCCGCAATGTTCCTAAGGTCTCAACTGCTCAAGTGGTTGATATTGAAATGGTCACAACATAGAAGTACTTAGTCTTTCAAATCACACATTGAAAACCTGGTTTCCTAGCTGATTCTTATCATGTTTCTCCCTCCAGGCGAGGAAACATTTGATTTCGGCAACTTTTTGACCTTTACTGGATTACAATAATCCGCTCTATATGATTACACCCGACCAGTGCCTAAAGAAGCTAGATACTGGTTACCATTGTTGTCACCGTCTGTGCACAGATGCTGTTGGACTTTTCCTTTTTGTTGAGACTTCAGACTATCTTGTGTTCATCTTTTTAGTGGATTATTAGTTCCGTATTGTCTAGAGTATTTTGGTTTTCTGTTATATTCATTCATTCTAGTGTTTCCTGTTTTATTGTGATAAGTTCCCTCCTCTTGTGTCTTGACTGGTTTTACTTCCTGCCTTTGTTTGTTTCCCGCCTTTTGTGATTATCTGCCCCGCCCTGATTTGTTCCACCTGTGTTCAATCATCCTGTTCTCCAGGTGGATTTAGTCCGTGTGGTTCCCCTGATTCTTTGTCAGTTCATTGTCGCTCCTCAAGAGTTGTGTTTCTCCTGGTGTTTCCCTGAGCTTTTTGCCAGTATTTGAGTTTCTAGTTTTCTTGTCTGCTGTACATAGCAACGGTCTGCTATAAAGAGATACTAGAACGTAGAACGCCGTAATTGACCAATCAGAATCGAGTATTCAACAAAGCCGTGTAATAAACTGTAATAAATCATACCTCTGCATCCCGGGTGTCCAGAAAGTCCTTCGGGGCCACAGGGGCCACAGTCTCCTGGAGGACCAGAGTTCCCACTGTCCCCTGGTTTCCCCTTCGCACCTGGTGATCCTGAACATCCTGGACTCCCCTGAGAGGGGGACCAAGGAGGGGAAGACACTTCAATAAGTGTTGTTACAACGGAAATTTGCCTTTTTTAAGGAGCTTTTAAATCTATAACAGAAGATATATCCAGGTCATAAATACATAAATATGTCAAATGTGTTCAAATTAAACATAACACATGAAACAGAAACCATCAAAACAGAGATGGAGCAGACAAAACTGGTTAAGACTTGGGGCCATAGACCGGCAACATAAAGCAGAACGTCATCTGCATACAAGGATATCAGGTTAGGGGTTAAAGCACCTTAAAATAATATATTAAAGGACATTCCATAAATATTGACAGCTGGACCTCTAGATAAATTTAAACTGATGAACCTGATACCTCTGACAGAATTCACAAGTAAGGGATAATGTGCAGCGAGCCGGTCATTATTGTGAAATAAACCCCTTCAACCCGATGCAAGACCCCTTCATATCGTTTATTTCACAACAATGACCCGCTAGCTGGACATTATCCTGATTATTACACGGCTACTTACTGAAAAAATCAATATTTTGACACAAAAACGGTCCTCCAGAGTCCGATATCAGAGCTGCGTCTATAGCAACAGTCGGTTATACGTAGCAGCGGTCTGTTATACATAGCAACGGTCTGTCATACATAGCAACGGTCTGTTACACGTAGCAACGGTCTGTTATACATAGCAACGGTCTGTTATTTGTTGAGCTGGGTCTAATGATTAAAAGGGTTAGTCATGCTCGTGTTTGATACCTTCTCTCCTGGAAATCCTTTAGAACCTGGTCCAGGTTGACTTGGTTCTCCTTTAGCACCGTTAAGTCCTTCTGGTCCTGGTTTTCCGTCTGATCCAGGTTCCCCACAAGGCCCTGCACAACCTTTGTCACCTTTAAAACCTGGACAGAAAGCACCGGGAGATTTTAGAGAAGTCGATCCTCCCAGAGAGGTAAAGTTTGTCTTCTTAAAGTCAAAGTACTGTTACAGAGAGTTGATGTTTTAGAAGTATAAAACATCAACTACGAAAAAGTAGTATACTTCAAGTTTATTTTATGAAGTAAAGTGAAGTATACTTTATGTAGTAGGTACTAAAATCAATGCAACAGTAGTATACTTGTAAGTGTGCCACTTTAAAATGTCTTGGGATTAAATTGGCCCACGTTTTAGTTTATAAAAGTACTTGATATTGTACTTTGACTTTGAGTACACCGCTAGTTTACTTCTAAGTTGTATTTTGTACTGCAACTAAACTATGAAGTGAACTATACTACAAAGGAAATTATAGGTATACTTTTAGTTTACGAGTTATATACTTGTAGCTCACTTTTTAGTTTATGAAAGTACACTTCAGAGTATACTCTCAGTAAACTAGTAGTTTAAAAGTTTTTGCTGCAATTATACTCGTAGGTTTTCTTTAACTTACAGTACTTAGCCAATGATTTATGCATGACATAAAGAGACTTTTGCTATTCGACTTGATGTTTTGTGATGAAAGGCCTCCGCGGAGAACAGAGAACGGAGAACGCAAAAATGTAGATTAAAGTAAATTAATATCAAAACATACGATTACAAACTTTCGCACGCTTATAGGCTACTGTATCAAAAAGCAAGCATAAGCAAAGAATAATTAAGTATGCTTTTATTAAGCATATCTCTGATAAGTACGTGAAAGGTAAACTGAAACTACTCTTTTATTTTCAGTTTAAAAGAAGTATACTAATAGCACACTTGAATAAACATATTTCTAGTCATGGTGTGTTTCAGACCGCTAACATTGATCTTTTTCAAGCTCTAGTGTTGCTGCACAGTTCAATTTGAGGTTCTTAAATTCCGCGTATTGTTTACAGACACTTAAATTTATTGTTTTATTAATTTTAAATCCTCAGATATTTGCCTTTTTAAAATGTTTGTGTTGGTGGATCGTTACCTGGCTTCCCCATCTCTCCTTGGTCACCGTTGAGTCCACAGGGACCAGGAGGACCTTTCTCTCCATCTCTGCCGGTGTCTCCAGGAAGTCCTGACAGAAACACACACATTCATATATGAACTCGTCACTCATACTTTTTCAATAGACACTACGTTGCAGGTAGCCAATAGAGGTCCAAACAAACAAACAGTATTTTCGATTGGTTGTGTTCACCTTGCGGCCCGCCGTTTCCAGGTCTACCGTTGCTGCCGTCAGGGCCCTGTGGCCCCCGGAGGCCCTTCTCTCCTTCACTACCAGTGATACCTGTGGGCCCTGAGGGTGAGACAGGAAGCAGACAGACAGAAGAAGAAGACTAAAACGATACTCGACACAGTTTCTCCCAGTACTACTAGTGTCACATAGAACTGAGTAGAACAGAGTACCAGGTTCTCCAGAGTCTCCAGGATCTCCGTACATCTCCACAGCTGTCTGGAACCCTTTTGGTCCGGTTTCTCCTCGGTCCCCCTGAAGCCCCTGAGGCCCCTGAGAACCCCTCACCCCGTCTACACCCATCTGACCTGACAGACAGACAGACAGACAGACAGGCAGACAGACAGACAGGTCGTAGACAGTTACAGTCAGACAAAACTGATTGATTGATTGATTGATTGATTGATTGGTTGGTTGGTTAATGAAACCTTTCGGTCCTGGCTGTCCCGTCTCTCCTGGTTTCCCATCATCCCCTGGAGTCCCGAGGGCTCCTGGAGGACCCAAGTCCCCTCTGGTACCTAACACACACATATATGTGATTTACTTGCAGCTCAAAGTGTGTTTCAGCAGGTTTACAGAGTGGCCACGCCTCCTTACCTGTGCTCCCTGTCTCCCCATTGGTCCCTCTCAGGCCCTTCAGTCCAACTTCCCCTGCTGGACCCGGAGCTCCATCAAATCCCGACGCCCCCTGCGGTCCCTGAGGCCCCATGGCTCCTACGCCCGGCCGCCCTGGGTCACCGTTCACACCCTTTGGGCCCCGAGTCCCTGCAAGAAGAGATACCTGTTGTTAGACAGGTGAGTTTTCTCATCGTGGTTTTAGTTTATTTTATAAACTCTCAGCTCAGGAAATGTTCTGGTAATCTCCTTTTATTTACGAGTCAGATGAGGAGGTGGATATAAGATCCTGTGTAGGGACACAAACATGTAGAGATATTACTAGGGATGCACCGATACCACTTTTTTCAGACCGAGTACAAGTACTTACATTTGGGTACTCGCCGATACCGAGTACCGATACGAGTACTTCTCTGTGCCAAAAGACTCGCTAACAACCAGTTGGAGGGTGTGAGCGACACACGGCAGGCTGGGGAGTCCTGCATACGAGGCAGTGCGCCGCCACCGGCTCTAGGTCGGCTTGGAAAGGCTCGGGACGAAGGTGCTTCCCAGGGCCGTGGCCAAAGCGTCCCTGGGGCAGACCATCCGTAGTGCGTCCCAACCGTGTTGTGCCCCCAGGGCGGGGCTCGGCCCATGTAAAAGGCGCCAGGGGTCTGTGGCGATGTCGGCAACCCACGGAAACACGGACCAAGGAGTCTAACGCATGCATGAGTCAGAGGGTGCAAGCAAAACCCCGTGGCGCAATGAAAGTGAGGGCCGGCGTGCGCCGGCTGAGGTGGGATCGGTTGGGCACACCACCGGCCCGTCTCGCCCGCAATGTCGGGGAGGTGGAGCGTGACCCGAAAGATGCTGACGAGAGGTTAACGTCAAGCTGCCGTAAAGTTGTATTGGTGCCGTTTTATCGGAGCCGTTTTGCGAGTACGAATAAAAGTACATGAACACAGTATCGGACCCAATACTGGTATCGGTGCATCCCTAGATATTACCTGTGAATCCGATGACCCCCATCTGTCCCTGCTCTCCTTCAGGTCCTGGAGCTCCAGGTAAACACAGTCCAACAGAACCAAAGGGACCAGGTACACCATCCAGGCCACTACGACCTGAGAGACACTTCAGTTCAGTAAAAGTTCACTTTGTTTTCAAACCCATCAGATCTTAAATGAGGTACCTTTGGGTCCAGGAGGTCCGTCTTGTCCTGGAGGTCCTGGAGCTCCATCTTGTCCTTGGGATCCGGGGTTACCTTGGGGCCCCACAGAGCCGTCTTCCCCCTGGGGGCCAGACTGACCCTGCTGACCTGGGAAACCGATACCGCTGTCCCCCTGTGACCACAGAGACCAACATGAAAGTAAGTAAACCACCACAGGATACAGTTGGCGTTCTATGGGTACCCACGAGTCCCCCCTTTACAGACACTTTATGATAATCACATGTAGTACAAATGTGTTATTGTCTCCTATTCTAAAATGGTGTATCTGAATATTTCTGCATTCTGGGGTCCCTAAACAGTCTATGAATTATATAAATTGGGTCTCACTGTAAAGCTAAGACTAACAAACTAGAGACCTAGAGCATTCAGAGGATGGATGGATCAGACTAGAGACCTAGAGCATTCAGAGGATGGATGGATCAAACTAGAGACCTAGAGCTTTCAGAGGATGGATGGATCAGACTAGAGACCTAGAGCATTCAGAGGATGGATGGATCAAACTAGAGACCTAGAGCTTTCAGAGGATGGATGGATCAAACTAGAGACCTAGAGCTTTCAGAGGATGGATGGATCAAACTAGAGACCTAGAGCTTTCAGAGGATGGATGGATCAGACTAGAGACCTAGAGCATTCAGAGGATGGATGGATCAGACTAGAGACCTAGAGCATTCAGAGGATGGATGGATCAAACTAGAGACCTAGAGCATTCAGAGGATGGATGGATCAAACTAGAGACCTAGAGCATTCAGAGGATGGATGGATCAAACTAGAGACCTAGAGCTTTCAGAGGATGGATGGATCAAACTAGAGACCTAGAGCTTTCAGAGGATGGATGGATCAAACTAGAGACCTAGAGCTTTCAGAGGATGGATGGATCAGACTAGAGACCTAGAGCATTCAGAGGATGGATGGCTTTCCTAGCTAGATTAACAACAAGTACTCGCCGAAAAATGTAATTCTTGCAGAAATCTCCAAAATGTCCAAAAGTGTTTCATACCAAATCCCAGCATGTCTTGTTCCTCAAGGTCTTGGTGTCTTAATGTGGTATTTTGGAGGGATTATTGATAATTTTTTATCAATTCTCCAGTGGTAAAAAAATGGTTCAATTTAGCATCGTGTAACAAATGGTATCAACCCCAAAAATCCCAGTTTTCCCAGCTGTCAGATGATGTACACCACATCTACTGCTGACCTGCTCTCAGCCCTAAAGACCCCCTGTATCCCCTAAAAAAGACTAAAGCAGCTCTATTGTAGGTTTCAGAGGGTTAATGAGCATTGTTTTGGAAAGTTCTTGAGGTTGCTTTGTGTGTAAATCCCTGTGTGATATGTATCGCATATGTCAAAACATCCTGCAACTGTCTTGAAACTACACAGAGTTCACTCAAATATCCAAGTTTTTTTTAGGGTGATGACATCGAGGGGGGTCACTTCTCAGGACCATCCAATCTCTGTACGCCCAAAGTGACAGCTGTGTTCGGGTTTTCGGCAGTAAGTCGGACTCGTTTCCGGTGGGAGTTGGCCTCCGCCAGGGCTACACTTTGTCACCAATCGTGTTGGTGATATTCATGGACAGGATATCGAGGTGTAGTCAGGGGGAGGTAGGTCTGCAGTTCGGTGTGTTGAGGATCTCAACGCTGCTTATTGCAGATGATGTGGTCCTGTTGACATCATCGGTCTGCGACCTCCAGCACTCACTGGATCGGTTCGCAGCCGAGGGTGAAGCGGCGGGATGAGGATCAGCACCTCTAAATCTGAGGCCATGGTTCTCAGCAGGAAACCGATGGATTGCCTACTCCGGGTAGGGAGTGAGTCCTACCGCAAGTGAAGGAGTTAAAGTACCCTGGGGTCTTGTTCGCGAGTGAGGGGACTATGGAACGTGAGATTGGCCGGAGAATCGGAGCAGCAGGGGGGGGGTATTGCATTCGCTTTACCGCACCGTTGTGTGCCTTCCGGCACAGCTCTCGATCTACCGGTCAGTCTTCGTTCCTACTCTCACCTATGGTCATGAGGGTTGGGTCATGACCCAAAGAACTAGATCGCGGGTACAAGTGGCCGAAATGGGTTTCCTCAGGAGGGTGGATGGCGTCTCCCTTAGAGATAGGGTGAGAAGCTCAGTCATCCGTGAGGGACTCGGAGTAGAGCCGCTGCTCCTTTGCGTTGAAAGGAGCCAGCTGAGGTGGTTCAACATCTGGTAAGGATGCCCCCTCGGTGCCTCCCTAGGGAGGTGTTCCAGACACGACCAGCTGGGAGGAGACCGCAGGGAAGACCCAGGACTAGGTGGAGAGATTATATCTCCACACTGGCCTGGGAACGCCTCGGGATCCCCCAGTCAGAGCTGGTTAATGTGGCTCGGGAAAGGGAGGTTTGGGGTCCCCTGCTGGAGCTGTTGGCCCTGCGACCCGACCCCGGATAAGCGGTTGATGATGGATGAGTGAGTGACATCGAGGGGATAACCTTTACTTTCTTTATGTTGATGACTTCCTGTCTGTACGAGTCCACGTTACCTTGGTGCCCGGCATCCCTGGGGGTCCTGATGGCCCCGCCCGTCCCTTGATACCAAAACTTGGTAAACCTGGAGCTCCTGGGGGGCCCTTGAGTCCTGAGTTAGACCAAAACAATGTTATTATTGTTATTTATCTTATCTTCATTACACCCTCAGCTGACTGTTTAACTGTTCAACACCGTTCATAAACCGGACCTTTGACCCCGGGGAAGCCCGGAGGCCCCTGGACTGAAAATCCATCATCTCCTCTTTCTCCCTTTGGACCAACAGATCCTGGAGCACCTAGAGGTCCCGTCACACCTGAGACCAGCAGGAGAGACGACAACAGCTGAGTATCTTCATCAGGTTCCTTTTTTAAAAAAAAGTAATTTCGACACACAAAGCTAAAGGTCGACCCGTTTCACCTTCAGGTCCGGGGTTTCCTGATAAACCTTTCTCTCCTTTCTGTCCTGGATCTCCTGGAGAGGTTCTGATTTCACCTGGAGAACCTTTTTCACCTGGACGAACAGACAGAGCGGCTGTTAGTGTGTGTTCTGGGTCTGAGAGTTAACTTAGGACTACAACCAGTCCTACCTAGGAGTTCTTTATTTCAGATAAAAGACCCCACGTACAATTGTAATGGTGACGTCCAATCAGGGAATAATGATTGTGTCCAAATAACTTTTAATCCGCTCTCACTGAGGAGCCTTGAGTCATTATCCATCAGTTTAATTTTATGAATTTTTATGACAGAATTGTAATTGTTGTAAAGCTGCATTTTCTCAGTTTCTGCAGAGACGGCCCGAGTTCTCCTCTACATCCCACACAAAGTCTCAGAAATGATTCAGTTTTTGTCAAAACGATCATTTTAATAACCTTAAAGCTTCTGCAGACTGGAAGCATCTCAATGATTTTACTCCTCGTGACCAACAAACCATCATCAGGAGTGACTTCTGGGTTTGACCCCCCTCCAGTCCAGACACGCTCACCTGGTTTTCCAGGATCTCCTCGCTGTCCCAGGACTCCCACATTGCCTTTAGATCCTGGAGGTCCTGGATCCCCAATTCCAGGTGGTCCTGAAGGTCCCATCTGTCCTGGTAGTCCTCTGAAACCAGTCTCCCCGAGCGGGCCCCGTTCTCCTTTAGGTCCCAGAGGCCCCTGAGAGCAGCATTACAGAGAAACGGCATCTAAATATCACTTCTGTTCCGTCAAAGTTAACGAGATAATAACATGTTAATGTGATTTTTAGGTTGTAGTGGCTCAGTTTTAAAGCTAGACTGAAGATACTGGTATCATATGAAACTAGAGAACCTGATGAATCCATCGGTACCAACCATGTCATACTAGCTTGTCATGAAGGAGGTTAAATAACCTGTAAAAATGAAGTGTTACTGAGATTTCAGCCCACAGAACATCAAATATATCCCTACTTATAGATATGTAAGAAACACGACTATATCAAGTTTCCATCAGAACCCTGTTTTCTTTGTGTTTGAGGTCTTAGAGCCGGTCTGGACTGAACAGACGGTCTCTACGGACGACGTATCTGATACTCACAGGGTTTCCTTTCTGTCCCAGAACACCTTTTGATCCCGTAAGTCCCGAAGATCCGTCAACTCCCTCGAAACCTTGTTGTCCAGACTCCCCCCGGTCCCCTTCCTCACCCTTCTGCCCAACCCTCTGCATGATCCCAGGGTCACCAACAGGACCTGGAGCACCCGGGAGGCCCGGGATACCAAAGGGGCCCTAAATCCAGAACAACAGGGAGTAATGAGGTATCTCAATAATCACACCGAAGTTACAATCTCACTATCCAATCAGAAGGCTCTCCATCAGAATGTCTTGATTGATCCAGTTGTCTCTTTCTGATTGGTGAGTGAATATCGCGTCAGTTAAGCTGAACAATTGTGCATTTTGCGATAAAAGCAACAAATTGGTCACAGATGTAGGTTTATATGTTGATAAGATATAGATATCGGGGCACGACAAATTTGGTCCCTGAGGGCCGTGGCAGCCATTTAGAAGAGTGTATGGAGGTGATCAGCTCACCTGTGGACCAGGTGGTCCTCCAACACCTTTGACCCCTTCGTGACCTTTGGGTCCTGGAAATCCGACCGATCCTGGACACAGAATGACATCACAGAGACAGACAGGTGAGTTTTACCTGCTTGTCATCTTAACACTGAATCTGACGCTGGATCAGATCCTGCTGTCTGCTGGTGTGGTCACTGTGAACACGTTTAAAGTTTCATTATTCTGTGACAATGAGAATTAATCATTTACACTTCAAGTTAAAAGTGAATAACAACTAAAAACTTGAAAGACTTTTACTTTAGTAAATAATGATGGCGATGCTGACGTCTAGCTGTCAGACTCCGTCGATCACCGGACCAATATCTAAAATAATCAGAGTCAGGTGTGGTTCTTACCTGTCACCCCGTCTTCACCTGGCTCTCCGGGTTTACCTGGAGGTCCCGGCGGACCAGGAATGAGCGGACAGACCGTGCACAACTCCCCCTTCTCACCTGACAAACAACAATCAATCAATTACACAAAACACCTCAATCTCATGAATATCAGAAGTCTTAATAGGGCCCGAGCACCGACCAGGTGAGGCCCTAGTGAAATCGCTATGTTTTTTATTATTCTCCGAAATGAATTTCATTTTTTAGGGTTTAAACATGCTCAAAAACGAACGACAATTTGCACATGAAAAGGGTTAAAATTTATATATTTTATGGGTCTCGCATATAGGTGTGACAAAATGGCTCGATAGCGTCCACTACAAAATTGCTAAACTTGAGGCCCTCTTTGTTGTACTGTACAGCTAGGGTCCGAATAACATCCCAAAAAATCCGATAAATGTTCGAAAAATGTCTGAAAACAGAAAATTACCAAGAAATGTCCAAAAAAAAGTCTGAAAAATGTCAGAAAAAATGTCAGAAAAAAATCAAAAAATGTCCCAAAAATATCCAAAGAAAAACTCATAAACTTTCGAAATATTACCGAAAATGTTCCAAAAAAAAGTCAGAATGTCAAATCTGAAAAATGTCCAAAAGAAATCTAATAAATGTTCGAAAAATGTCAGAAAATGTCTGCAAAGGTCTAAAACATAGTCTGAAAGAAGCTGAAAAAAGTTTAAAAACAAAAGTCAAATTAAAATCTGATGAATGTTTGATAAGTTTTCGAAAAATGTCAGAAAATGTCCAAAAATGCTTGAAAAAAATCTGAAATTTTTTTGAAAATTAGTTATTGGATATTTTATCATTTATTTTCGGAATTTTTTTCGGACATTTACCGGACTTTTTTCAGGCATTTTTCTGACATTTTTGGACAATTTGCGGACTTTTGGACATTTGTGTTGTGGTGTTTAAAAAGGGAAATAAAAGCCCCTCGTCTACAGACTGGTCTCTACAGAGCTCAAGCTCATAGCGGTCTGTGAGCGTCACCGCCCGACTGGCGAGGTGGTGACCCCGGCAGGCGCTATAGCAAGCTGTCACGGCAGTTTGTGGAGCTTCTTAACTCTGAAAATGTCGGAGCAAATGTTCGATTCACCGTCTAATATCGTAAAACTGTCAATATTCAAAATCTACACAGTTGATTTCTCTCCTCAGAAACTCTCAGAAGTGAATTTAGTGATGAAATAGCTACGAAAAATGTAAAAAACGAGCCGGTTCTGGCTGCTGTGGTTGTTGTAACCGTAGCCTGTAGCGGTCCAGCGCTTTGCATTGTGGGATACAGTAGGCGAGGTAGACTGGTCCGATGCAGACGGGAGAGTTTTTCCAAATCAGTACAACATCCAGGTATTTTTGGCATACTGTGGATTTAGCTTTTGTTCGCATACTGCATACTACATTTTGGCCAAATCAGTACGTAGTACTAGTATAGTATGAGGTTGTACTACTTGTATAGTATGAGGTTGTACTACTAGTATAGTATGAGGTTGTACTACTAGTATAGTATGAGGTTGTACTACTTGTATAGTATGAGGTTGTACTACTAGTACAGTATGAGGTTGTACTACTAGTATAGTATGAGGTAGTACTACTAGTATAGTATGAGGTTGTACTGCTAGTATAGTATGAGGTTGTACTACTAGTACAGTATGAGGTTGTACTACTAGTATACTATGAGGTTGTACTGCTAGTTTACGATGAGGTTGTACTACTAGTACAGTATGAGGTTGTACTACTAGTACAGTATGAGGTTGTACTACTAGTATACTATGAGGTTGTACTGCTAGTTTACGATGAGGTTGTACTACTAGTATAGTATGAGGTTGTACTACTAGTATACTATGAGGTTGTACTGCTAGTTTACGATGAGGTTGTACTACTAGTATACTATGAGGTTGTACTGCTAGTATACTATGAGGTTGTACTACTAGTATAGTATGAGGTTGTACTACTAGTATACTATGAGGTTGTACTGCTAGTATACTATGAGGTTGTACTACTAGTATAGTATGAGGTTGTACTGCTAGTATAGTATGAGGTTGTACTACTAGTATACTATGAGGTTGTACTGCTAGTATACTATGAGGTTGTACTACTAGTATAGTATGAGGTTGTACTACTAGTATACTATGAGGTTGTACTACTAGTACAGTATGAGGTTGTACTGCTAGTATAGTATGAGGTTGTACTACTAGTATACTATGAGGTTGTACTGCTAGTATACTATGAGGTTGTACTACTAGTATAGTATGAGGTTGTACTACTAGTATACTATGAGGTTGTACTGCTAGTATACTATGAGGTTGTACTACTAGTACAGTATGAGGTTGTACTGCTAGTATAGTATGAGGTTGTACTACTAGTATACTATGAGATTGTACTGCTAGTATACTATGAGGTTGTACTACTAGTATAGTATGAGGTTGTACTACTAGTATACTATGAGATTGTACTACTAGTATACTATGAGGTTGTACTACTAGTATACTATGAGGTTGTACTACTAGTACAGTATGAGGTTGTACTGCTAGTATAGTATGAGGTTGTACTACTAGTATACTATGAGATTGTACTGCTAGTATACTATGAGGTTGTACTACTAGTATAGTATGAGGTTGTACTACTAGTATACTATGAGATTGTACTACTAGTATACTATGAGGTTGTACTACTAGTATAGTATGAGGTTGTACTACTAGTATACTATGAGGTTGTACTACTAGTATAGTATGAGGTTGTACTACTAGTATACTATGAGGTTTAGAATACAGCCTACATCATGTATTATCATGTCATGTGACATCACAAACACCTGTTCCTCTCACCCACTCACCCGTCTGTCCTTCCTCCCCTCTGACTCCAGGAAATCCCATCGGACCTTTTAGACCTTTAAATCCAGGAGGACTGACGTCTCCCGGCAGGAAATCTGACAGCAAGAAGACAAACAATTACATTTTAGTTGTTGGAAGGTTGATTCTTTTTTTCTTTGGATGTAGCCAGGCTATCAGTTCCTGCCTGCTTCCAGCCTTTGTGCCTTCCCAGGCGACCAAACTGACATCTTCTCAACTATCTTAACCAAGAGCTGTGAGAGTGACGCTGAGAGACGCTGAAGGGCTTTATTTCACAACAATGACCCGCTAGCTGAACATTATCCCGCTGATTACACGGCTACTGACTGAAGAATTCAATATTTTGACACAAAAACGGTCCTCCAGAGTCCAACATCCGAACTGTACATATAACAGACCGTTGCTACGTATGACAGACCGTTGCTACGTATGACAGGCTGTTGCTACGTATAACAGACCGTTGCTACGTATGACAGACCGTTGCTATGTATGACAGACCGTTGCTACGTATGACAGACCGTTGCTACGTATAACAGACCGTTGCTACGTATGACAGACCGTTGCTACGTATGACAGGCCGTTGCTACGTATGACAGACCGTTGCTACGTATGACAGGCCGTTGCTACGTATGACAGGCCGTTGCTACGTATGACAGACCGTTGCTACGTATGACAGACCGTTGCTACGTATGACAGGCCGTTGCTACGTATGACAGACCGTTGCTACGTATGACAGACCGTTGCTACGTATGACAGGCCGTTGCTACGTATGACAGACCGTTGCTACGTATGACAGACCGTTGCTACGTATGACAGACCGTTGCTACGTATGACAGGCCGTTGCTACGTATGACAGACCGTTGCTACGTATGACAGGCCGTTGCTACGTATGACAGGCCGTTGCTACGTATGACAGACCGTTGCTACGTATGACAGACCGTTGCTACGTATGACAGGCCGTTGCTACGTATGACAGACCGTTGCTACGTATGACAGACCGTTGCTACGTATAACAGACCGTTGCTACGTATGACAGGCCGTTGCTACGTATAACAGACCGTTGCTACGTATAACAGACCGTTGCTACGTATAACAGACCGTTGCTACGTATGAAACCTCCATCACCTGGTATTCCTGGTTCTCCTGGTTCTCCTTCAGCTCCACGTCCTCCTGGGACTCCAGTCAGTCCAGGGGGTCCGACGATGACGGGCCCCGGCTCTCCTGGTTCTCCTTTGGGTCCGGTTGAGCCGGGCGGCCCCTGGGGACCCGGTGGACCGGTTGGAGCCACACCTCAAGAGAAGAAGGACGGCAGTCAGTGTAGCATGTTACCAAACACACGGAAATAATCCCGTCATCACAGAGTCAACAGACAACAGGTGGTCCTGAAGCTCTACAGGTTAACTCTGATAAACACTATACATCCATCTGGATACAGCTGACTAGATACTGTCTGATTATTGATTATTGATTGTTATCTGATCATTAACCCATCACCAACAGTAAGAGAGAGAGTAGAGGGAGTTTACCTGTCTCGCCCTGCAGACCAGGAAAACCAATGAGTCCTGAAAGAAACCATTCATCACAATGACTTCATCATTAGATCACACGACTGCTCAACGGCAGCTAATTTAACATCAACCCTCCCAAAAACACAAACTGATCCATAATACGGATATTTAGTTTGTCAGAATTTGTACAAAACATTCAAAATGAACACATTTCTTTTACACAAACAATTCAACTAATGTTTACCTGGACAGATTCATGTATAGTCGACAATCCAGGACTACTTCCTAAAAATGAATTTCATTGGTTTATGAAATATTTAATCGCAATTAATCGCAAATTAATTTTGTATCTGTTCTAAAATACTCTTATTAACATGGGCAAATATAAAAAAAAGTCTTATGAGTGATATCTGGTTGCAGATATTAAATTAACTATGAAAGAAATCACATAAACTTAAGTATAGGGGGGGCATCAGACTACTGCTTACCACGTAAATGTTTGAAGTAATACATTTTCACAATTTACCATTTTTGATTATAGTGTAACTTTACCCCCAGGTATGAGCCTAACTCCACCCACTGCGTAATTTGAGCAATTTTTAACCAATGAAATGCAGATTTGTATAAATTTGGTAATAAATAAAGTGGATATTAACAGCAGCATTGACGCATTTCATCACAGTTCAGTCATATCATTTAGTTTCCAGCTCAAACAACATGTTTCAATGTGCGGTTCCCCTTTAAGAATAAAAAACTAGGGCTGTCTATTGATTAAAATAGTTAATCACGATTAATTGCAAATTAATCACACATTTTTTATCTGTTCTAAATTAACCTTAAAGGGAGATTTGTCAAGTATTGAATCCTCTTATCAACATGGGAGTGTACAAATATGCTGCTTTATGCAAATGTATGTATATATTTATTATTGTAAATCAATTAACAACAAAAAACAATGAGAGATATTGATCCAGAAACCCCCACAGGTACTGCATTATGCATAAAACAATATGCTCCAATCATAACATGGCAAACTGCAGCCCAAGTGTCAGGTTTTAGTCAGGATAGGACCAGGAGGACTCTCCATTTGGCACACTTGGTTACCCCAAAGTGTGCAAAATGGGTTTTCTACCTATTGAAAGGGAATCTGGCTCTAAAATACTCCTGATATCCACTACAGGAGGCTATGGGCACACAATGGAGCTTTTGGCCATGACATTTACCCTGTGCATCATCACATTCTACCATTGTGCACCATCACATTCTACCATTGTGCACCATCACATTCTACCATTGTGCATCATCACATTCTACCATTGTGCATCATCACATTCTACCATTGTGCACCATCACATTCTACCATTGTGCATCATCACATTCTACCATTGTGCACCATCACATTCTACCATTGTGCACCATCACATTCTACCATTGTGCACCATCACATTCTACCATTGTGCACCATCACATTCTACCATTGTGCATCATCACATTCTACCATTGTGCATCATCACATTCTACCATTGTGCACCATCACATTCTACCATTGTGCATCATCACATTCTACCATTGTGCACCATCACATTCTACCATTGTGCACCATAACATTCTACCATTGTGCACCATCACATTCTACCATTGTGCACCATCACATTCTACCATTGTGCATCATCACATTCTACCATTGTGCATCATCACATTCTACCATTGTGCACCATCCCATTCTACCATTGTGCATCATCACATTCTACCATTGTGCACCATCACATTCTACCATTGTGCACCATCACATTCTACCATTGTGCATCATCACATTCTACCATTGTGCATCATCACATTCTACCATTGTGCATCATCATATTCTACCATTGTGCACCATCACATTCTACCATTGTGCATCATCACATTCTACCATTGTGCACCATCACATTCTACCATTGTGCACCATCACATTCTACCATTGTGCATCATCACATTCTACCATTGTGCATCATCACATTCTACCATTGTGCACCATCACATTCTACCATTGTGCATCATCACATTCTACCATTGTGCACCATCACATTCTACCATTGTGCACCATCACATTCTACCATTGTGCACCATCACATTCTACCATTATGCATCATCATATTATACCATTGTGCACCATCACATTCTTCCATTGTGCACCATCACATTCTACCATTGTGCACCATCACATTCTACCATTGTGCACCATCACATTCTACCATTGTGCATCATCACATTCTACCATTATGCATCATCATATTATACCATTGTGCACCATCACATTCTTCCATTGTGCACAGTAGAACATCAATAAAGAAAACAATTAAATTGTATAATTTTGACTCCAAATGGAGTAGTTTTATTATAATAATGAAATCATCAAGTAGATGATAACAAATAAGATCAATAACAATTTAAATAAGTTCACAAAAAAGAATCCAAAGTAAATTATATTTGTATATTCAATATTATAATATTATAAAGTAAAAATAAAAATTTTCGTGTGTTGATTTTGTAACTAAAATATTAAAATCATTGTTTGGATAAAATCCACTTGGAGTGTTGTTTTAGTAAAAGTTTTAGTTTTAGTTAAGGCCTCGTCTTTTAGAAACTATTCAGAAAAAAAGACCACAACAGTACTTTATGACGTTTATAAAGGCAGTGTTTTAACACACAGCTCAGCTAAACCGGTACTGGTATCGGTATCGGTATCGAGCCCGTCAGGTAAAAGAGGCTAAAACTGACTCCGCTACAACCTTAAAATTCACAAGTTGCATTAATGTTATTATCGCGTTAACTTTGACAGCCATAATTTATCCAAAAATTTCTGTCTGCACTGTTGAGGATAAAATTAATAATTTCGTTATAGATAAGACGTACATAAAAGTAAACTCAGCAAAACAAAACTTTATGTATTTTTTTTTAACGTAAAACGTAATCTTTGTGTTATGTCCAAGAGTTTCTACCAGTAACAATAAAAACTAGTAAACAGAGACAAAACTCTAAATAAGAGCAGAAATAAGGTTCGAAATTATCAAAATCTAAACAATTATAACTTTAAAAAGTGAACCTGTTTTTGTCTCTATTTTTACCTTGTTTTCCCTGGACTCCTGGCGGTCCGCGGGGCCCGGTGACGCCGAGCCGGCCCTTCGGGAATCTGTGTTTAAAAACCGTCTGATAAAAACACACAGATACATATTTAACATGAAGACAAGTCTGTATACTGTTGGTCCTGTCAGTCATTTTACCTCGCTGATCGTTGTAAAACATACTTCATTACTTCTTCATACTACTTATATTATTATATAAGATGTTTAGAGATAGTGTTAGGATGTTAAACGGGTCATAATTCTCTCTATTATTATCTGTTTTATATCAGTATGTATTATTATAAGATGTTTACGGCTGCTGTTAGGACATAACATTTTACATTTCTTTTACAAAACAACGATGAAAACTTGACTCACCTCTCCTAGAAGACCTGGAAAACCACGATCACCTTTCTCTCCCTAAAAACACACAAACACCTTAAACACTCTGATACAGTACTGAGTGTACTACTGCAGTAATACTTCCTGTACTTCATACAGTACTCACCGTGGCTCCTTCAATACCTGGAGGACCGAGGTACCCACGATCCCCCGGGGCTCCCTGCAGACACACACACAGATCCAGTTAATGTCGACAGCCCAGAATCACTGATAGGTCAGCACAACACATGACCCCCCTCCATCACTACAGGCTCTTTACACTGGTTAGCCTTCCTGTTAGCTTAGCATGTTACCTGTTCTCCCAGCTCTCCGAGGACTCCGTCCTTCCCCGGTTTACCCTGTAACACAAACACCATGTTAGACCAGGATTACACCTGTCCAGGTGCACCAGATTCGACTGTTATCAGGCCATTAAATAGGCGTTATCAGTCGCTAGAAGCACCATAGATATTGGTCATTAGGGGCCTACTACACCTACTATGTTGTAGAAGTGAAAGTGAAACTTAAAAGCAACACGTTCTAGGCTTATTTAGGCAACAAAACTACAACTTCTTTAGGTTTAGACAACAAAACTACAACTTCTTTAGGTTTAGGTAACAAAACTACAACTTCTTTAGGGTTAGGCAACAAAACCACAACTTCTTTAGGGTTAGGCAACAAAACTACAACTTCTGTAGGTTTAGACAATAAAACTACAACTTCTTTAGGTTTAGGCAACAAAACTACAACTTCTTTAGGTTTAGGTAACAAAACTACAAGTTCTTTAGGGTTAGGCAACAAAGCTACAACTTCTGTAGGTTTAGACAACAAAACTACAACTTCTTTAGGTTTAGACAATAAAACTACAACTTCTTTAGGTTTAGACAACAAAACTACAACTTCTTTAGGTTTAGACAACAAATCTACAACTTCTTTAGGTTTAGGTAACAAAACTACAACTTCTTTAGGTTTAGGCAACAAAACTACAACTTCTGTAGGTTTAGGCAACAAAACTACAACTTCTTTAGGTTTAGACAACAAAACTACAACTTCTTTAGGGTTAGGCAACAAAACTACAACTTCTGTAGGTTTAGACAACAAAACTACAACTTCTTTAGGTTTAGACAATAAAACTACAACTTCTTTAGGTTTAGGCAACAAAACTACAACTTCTTTAGGTTTAGGTAACAAAACTACAACTTCTTTAGGGTTAGGCAACAAAACTACAACTTCTGTAGGTTTAGACAACAAAACTACAACTTCTTTAGTTTTTTTTTTGCTCCTGTCATAATTACAACGGTCACTAGAGGTCGCTGTCGTGTTCTTTTATACCTTTTTTCGGTGATCTGCCATGTGAATAGATGATAAATCCTACTAGTGGGTGTAGTAGGCCCCTTTTGACCCACATCTATGGGGCTCATAGCGACTGATGACGCCTATTTAATAGGCTGACAACAGTCTAATCGGTTGCCAGGTTTCTGATGAAGTTCATGAAATAAACAACAATAAAAATACAACGTTCAGATATCAATCAATAACCGCTTGTTTACAGTTTTCTGTTGTAGTCGTGAGTTAAAATACATTTAGATCCAGGTTATCATAATCTCTCTCTTACTAGTGAGCCAGGATCACCTCGCCCGCCCTTGTCTCCTTTAACCCCTAGTTTCCCCGGCAAACCCTGGAGGAGAAAACAAACGCACACATCAATCTGACTCTGATAATAACAAATCAAAACTAACATGAAGATGAATATCAGACTGTGAGACGGGTTTGACTTACAGGAAGTCCTCGACAACCTTTCACTCCAATTTCTCCTGGTTCTCCCTGAAGTACAACAACAGACAATATCAGTGAGAACAAGCAGAGAGACAGTCAGACAGACGAAACAGAGACAGACAGACCTTCAGTTCTTTGGGTCCTTCAGCGTACAGTTTAATTCCTTTCTGTCCAGGGATCCCCGGCGGGCCGTGATCACCCTGACAACCAAACACAGCTGATGGTGATGATGAAGATGATGAAGATGACAACGATGATGATGACGACGTTACACAGGTTAGAAATGTTTGAATGTCTGTCTTATATCACATATCTCTGCTCACATCAGACATCAGAGAGTGAATTACCAGGTGACTTTATGTGAATTCACAACATGGGAATTAGCATTAGCATTAGCATTAGGCTTCAATCCAGACCAGTTAGCTCACCCTCTGTCCGCGGGGACCCGGTATCACTGGACTGGGACCCTCCTGACCCTGAAACAAAACCACAGCGTCGTCAGATAATCAGACTGAAGTCACAGCACCAATCAGAACATCAGGCCTTCAAACATCTGGTGGAGATTAGTTGTGATTATTGACTGATATTTAAATGATTTGTAGATAAAGTCCCTCACGTGTTAAAAACAGAGCCCCCAAAGTCCAGAAAAAATGCTCTCTTATCTCGTGCAAACAAGATATTAACTTTTGAAAAAATAGACATTGACTTGTACGAACAAAATATTGACTTGTACGAGGTTAAGTTAAGGCTAAGGTTAAGGCTAAGGTTAAGGCTAAGGTTAAGGCTAAGGTTACTCTATTGTCTCTAATGTCTTGGAGAAATGTAAATTGCTGCATGAAGACCGCACATCACAATAAGACAAACTGCTCTCTGACCTTCTCTCCTGGTAACCCCGAAAACCCTGGACTTCCCTAAATGAAAAAAAACAAAAACAGCAGTTGGTTCAGCCATTGATCACTGTAAAACATTTAAATAAAGTTTGAAAGTTTGAGATCTGAAGCGTACAGGAAGTCCAGCGGGTCCCGGTGGTCCCAGCAGGCCTGGTTCACCTGGATCTCCACTCAGTCCCTGCAACACAAACAGCCAATCAGACAAGACCACTCCTAAAGACCAGAGTGAGCACTAAATGTGTGACAGTGACTGACGTTTTCTCCGTCTCGTCCTCGCGGTCCTGTTGCTCCTTTAATATCCTGAGTGACGGGGAAGACGAGCAAGTCTCCCTGAAACCAGAAACAGAAAAATAGAGTAGAGCACCTGAAGTAAACCCACATTAACCTGCATGTCGTTAGACTGTGGGAGGAAACCGGAGCACCCGGAGTAAACCCACACTAACCTGCATGTCTTTAGACTGTGGGAGGAAACCGGAATAGCCGGAGTAAACCCACACTAACCTGCATGTCGTTAGACTGTGGGAGGAAACCGGAGCACCCGGAGTAAACCCACACTAACCTGCATGTCGTTAGACTGTGGGAGGAAACTGGAGCACCCGGTGTAAACCCACACTAACCTGCATGTCGTTAGACTGTGGGAGGAAACCGGAGCACCCGGAGTAAACCCACACTAACCTGCATGTGTTTAGACTGTGGGAGGAAACTGGAGCACCCGGAGTAAACCCACACTAACCTGCATGTGTTTAGACTGTGGGAGGAAACCGGAGCACCCGGAGTAAACCCACGCTTGTCACCTCTCTACTATCCCCACCATAAAGGCAAAAATACTTGAAAAATACTGGAATAAATGTTGTTCTACGACGTAAATTACACATATAAATACAGTCGTTTTTATGTCAAGGTGGGTGATAACTCTGTGTATGTATATCTATCAAGCATTGCACTGCAAATTTTAACATAATTTCATTGCTAGGACTTAAAAAGCGCCCATAGTTACAGAAACACCAAAATACAAATTGATTTTGTGAGATACATATATGAATTTCAGTGCTTTTTCGTAGGTAAAGCTACGAGCGGTGTGTGAGAGCAGCCCGGTTCAGGTGTTACCTTTGCACCTCGCAGTCCTGGTCGACCCTGAAACACAATAGCATAGTTAGCTTTAGAGCTAATTAGCTTAGCTTCAGCCTGCAGTGATTAAAATGTTTTTTCAGGTAAACAGGAAGTATTGGCATCCAATCACGGCTTTGTAGAGGAAGTAGTAGTTAGCACTCACTTGAAGGCCAACAGGTCCTGCAACCCCAGAGAATCCTGGGTAACCAACGTCCCCCTGGAAGACACCAATCAATACATGAATCAGTGTTTGTGTGGAGGAGGTCAGGTGATAGATCCTCCTCTGCAGAGCCAGGGAGCTTAAAAGTAATTATTCAATCACTGGATTCTGAAAACGGTAAAAGGTCATATTGCCTGATAGTCCTGTTGTTGTATTTCACCCTTCAATCACCTCAATAATCACGCTGGAATGAATGAAACTTGTAGTTTCATTTTGTCTATGATAGCGTACTGGCGGTGCACCTCAGGGCTCGATTCTAGGTCCTGTTCCATTCTCCATTTACATGCTTCTAATAACTAGTCACATCATTAGAGGACATAATATGTATTTGCAGATGATGCACAAGTGTATCTTCCTGTCCACCTTTGAGATAGTAATGATCTGAATAACCAGATTAATGGGGACATAAAGAGGTGGTGGGCCTACCTTTGTACCATTGCATCCTGGGAGTCCTTGTTGGCCGATGGGTCCTTCAAGTCCGTTTTGTCCCTGAGAGAAAACACACACACAACAACGGTGTTTTTCAGAAACTGAGAATCTATCTGCCTATACCTACAACTATGAATGTTATGTGATGGTTCTTACGGGCAGTCCTGGAGGTCCTGGGAAACCTGGTCTCCCTGGAATACCCTGGAGAACATAGAGAGACATACCTTCACACATTTCATCACTATTCAGTCAAGTTTACAAAGATAACTAATCTGTCCGGACGAATTCTGGATAAAACGATGCTCAAATAAAAGAATATTCAGGCAGGTTAAAAGAATAGTTTGGGTGTTTAGAAGTGGGGTTGTATGAGGTACTTCTACATAGTAGGTGTATTAATTTGGACACACAAACGTCCACTTGTATGCAGATGATACTGTTGTTTACTGTTGTTAAATCTGCTCTTAAAGGGATACCATCAGGTGTATTACCTACAGTAAATGACGGTCGGCGTGCCACGGGAGCAGAGCAGCACAGCGCTGTGAACGGGGACGTCAGAAAAACTTATTTTATCCACCTAAAAGAAAGACTCGCCTACAGAAATGTTATATCCGTTTAAGTGTACGCTGTATTTCGAATATTTTCTGACGGCGAATTGAACTGAAAGTGAAACGTATCTGTACTGTTTGGCTGGCTGTGGAGAGAGCAGAGATAAGTTTCACTTTCAGTTCAGTTCTCCGTCGGAAAGGGCTGCCTGACGGGGAGATAAAGCGGTGAAAATATTCTAAATAAAGCGTACACTTAAAGAAAATATAGATTTTTGTAGCTGAGTCTTTCTTTTAGGTGGCTAAAATAAGTTTTTCTGCCATCCCCGTCCACAGCGCTGTGTTGCTTTGCTCCGGTGTTGGTGTTCTTGTCTGTTTCTCGATGCTGGGGGCACGCCGACTGTCATCTACTGTTAGTAATACACCTACTATGGAGAAGTACCTCATACAACCCCACTGAGAAACACCAGAACTATCCCTTTAAAAGAGGCAGTTTTATGAGGTCATTCATACCCGAGAGCCTTTCAGTCCTGAACTTCCTGCTGCTCCCTGGTCACCCTGAGGACAAATAAACAAGAACCATCAAACACAATCATTTATTTGTTTTATCCGTAAATGTTTGATATTAAACGAGATGGGACAATGTCAATTCCTGGCTAAGAAATCAAGACCAACTTGTCGTAAGCTTTGTGTTTCAGAGTTGTTCCGATAGCATTTCTTCATTATCGATACCGATGCCTGAACTCGGGTATCGACTGGTACAGAGTACCGATCCGATACCAGTGCGTTAAAAACACATTGCCATTTTACTGCTGGGATTTTACAGTGTACAATACTGCCATGTTGCGAATATGCTCTGGCTCTGGCTAACTTTACACTCACTACTGAGCAGGTGCAGCTCTCAACAGAGATAGAGAAAGAAGCGAGATGGTTCACTCCTCAGCGCCTTCCATCATCGATCTTTTCTCCCGGAGCTGATGATGGAAGGAGCTGATGATGGAAGGAGCTGAGGAGTGAACCATCTCGCTGCTTTTCTCATCTCTGTTGAGAGCTGCACATGCTCAGTACCGATCGGGCCAGGCGAACGGATCGGGTAGCGAGCGACACGCGTTGTTCCTGTGTAGCGTAAATGAGCTGATAAATGATATGACAACGTGATATCGGATCGTGCAGACTCGCATACTCGTCGATACCCGATCCAGCATTTTATTCTGTATCGGAGGCCTTTCTGATATCGATATCGCAGAGAACCCTGACGAACTCCTCATCCTGTTTCAACAAGTAAAATAACAACATTAATAATCTCTCATTATTATTATTATCTGCTGTGTTCAGTTCAGATGTTTTTTACCTTTTCTCCAGATGAGCCCTGGTGGCCCTCGTTTCCTGGGTAACCGATAACTCCAGGAAGTCCGTCGTATCCAAGGTAACCAGATTCACCCTGCAGAGGACGAAAACACAGGTACAGTAGACCTCATGAGGTGTAGAACAGATCCGGGGTCAGTTCATACAGCTGACTGAGATCAGCTGCATCAACAGGTAAAACCAGGTGTAATGAGGATCATGGGTCAGTTCAGCACGTAAATTCAGGTGAATTCAAGTTACACAAGTAACTCAGGTATAGAACAGACCCTGAGTCAGTTCACCTGCTGTCCACACAGAGGCAGTAAACTCAGGTGACGTCAGGTAAACTTAGGTATAGAACAGATCCTGGGTCAGTTCACCTGCTGTCCACAGAGGCAGTAAACTCAGGTAAACTCAGATGATGTGAGGTAAACTCAGGTGTACAGTAGATCCTGGCTGTGGTCCAGGTGCATTCAGGTTCCTGAGTGAAGAGACGGACGTTTCATGTTCAGCAGAGAGGAACCAGCCTTTATTCTCCTGCTGAACACACCTGAGATCACAGAGTTCACACCTGGGTGGTCTCAGGTACCACCTCACCTGAGACACAAAGACTTCAGATTCCGCTGCAGCTGAACTCAGATCTCGTACTTTTTAAAAAAAACAGTTTTTAAAATCTCCTGGTATCGTTTTACTCTTTTTTATTTATTATTATTATTATTATTATTATTATTATTATTACATTATCTTATTTTCTGAAAGGACAGTTTTACTTTAATTAGTTTAGTTTATTCAATCCACATCAGACCTCAGTAATCATCCATTACACCCTAATAAACTCCAGTATAGTTGGTACGCAAATTTATTAGACCTGAGTCCACACCAGCAGAGCCCAGATCAGGTCCTGGTACTGTTAAAGATCTCTACAGTAGACCTGGGTCCACACCAGCAGAGCCCAGATCAGGTCCTGGTACTGTTAAGGATCTCTACAGTAGACCTGAGTCCACACCAGCAGACCCCAGATCAGGTCCTGGTACTGTTAAGGATCTCTACAGTAGACCTGAGTCCACACCAGCAGACCCCAGATCAGGTCCTGGTACTGTTAAGGATCTCTACAGTAGACCTGAGTCCACACCAGCAGACCCCAGATCAGGTCCTGGTACTGTTAAAGATCTCTACAGTAGACCTGAGTCCACACCAGCAGACCCCAGATCAGGTCCTGGTACTGTTAAAGATCTCTACAGTAGACCTGGGTCCACACCAGCAGAGCCCAGATCAGGTCCTGGTACTGTTAAGGATCTCTACAGTAGACCTGAGTCCACACCAGCAGACCCCAGATCAGGTCCTGGTACTGTTAAGGATCTCTACAGTAGACCTGAGTCCACACCAGCAGACCCCAGATCAGGTCCTGGTACTGTTAAGGATCTCTACAGTAGACCTGAGTCCACACCAGCAGAGCCCAGATCAGGTCCTGGTACTGTTAAGGATCTCTACAGTAGACCTGAGTCCACACCAGCAGAGCCCAGATCAGGTCCTGGTACTGTTAAGGATCTCTACAGTAGACCTGAGTCCACACCAGCAGAGCCCAGATCAGGTCCTGGTACTGTAACTGATGTCTGCAGTGACCGCAGGTCACCACCGGACGGCAGCAGACCGCAGACACTAACTGATCCAGAGACAGTGAGATCCAACTAGTCAGGATGGAAACACCAGGGCTGCATCCCAAAGCTCTCAATTTTCATTTCCTCGCTCCTCGATCCTCGCTTGAACCGGAATTAGTTCTGGTGCGCCATTTTGAAGACCGTCCCAAAGCCCTTATTTGTGCATCGAGGAGCGAGGATCGAGGATCGAGGAGGCTTGCCGGAGGAGCTATGAGCGAGGATACACCAGTGTATCCTGCACGGAAGTCTTTTGCCGACCGACACGCCCCCTTATTGGATATCAGTTACTGATTGGACGCTGCTGCTGATCAGACTGATCTGATAACTTTACCTCTCAACATCACTGAGTTTCATACCGGAGTGAAGACAGATCACAGATTAAAGGTTTTATAGTTTAGTTGTCTTCTGATTCACCATCTAGTTATAATCTGTGTTAACTGAAGCTCTGAGCAGCAGCAGAAGGACCTGCAGTATCTCTGCTTCACACAGCGTCAGTGAAGCAGCCTGACACTGAGAGAGCTTTATAAAACCTGACTAACAGTCTGAAATCACTTTCTGCATTTATTAGAATGATTTCTCTTTTCATGATCTGTTATTTCCCCGTTAACTTTTATTAATGATTCTATTAAAGTCAGAGAGAGAAGGAGAGTCTGTCTGTCAGCAACAAACACCTTTTACATCCTTTATCCTCATTTCCATTCAGTCACATGAGGCTGATGATTCCTGAATGTCGGGTTTGATATACATCATTTACATTTTCCCTTTAGCCTAATAAATAATGTCCAGTGTTCAAAAAACACCATAGTCATATTCTGGGTTATGAAATAATTAACTCACAATCAGAATATCAATAACTACAGACGCTAATAATGAATAAATAATATAAAGTTATTGATCCAGTAGAGATGGTTCCTGAGCCTCTAAGCAGGACTCAGTAGAAATACAGGCTGCAGCTTGCACTTGTCTTTATTAGTATTAGTACAGTTCAGACACAAACAGCTGTTAAAGTTGACTGACAGCTGATCCAGATGTGATCAGCTGCTGCTGTCATCAGAAACGGACGTCGCTTCACGTGACGCTTCAGAGGAAACGACCGTCCCATGTCGCTTAAATCGTATTTCCTCGTTTCCTCTCTCCTCGCATGGTTTCCTTGCGTCTCTCCATGCTTCCCTGGTGGGAGGGACTAAGACGCAAGGATGAGACGCAAGTGAGGGGAACAGGGATGCAATTAAGAGTTTTGGGATGCAGCCCAGGGGTTCAAGATAGAGAGATAGAGAGATAGAGAGATAGAGAGATAGATAGAGAGATAGATAGATAGATAGAGAGATAGATAGATAGATAGAGAGATAGAGAGATAGATAGATAGATAGATAGATAGAGAGAGAGAGAGATATAGATAGATAGATAGAGAGAGAGATAGAGAGAGAGATAGAGAGATAGAGAGATAGAGAGAGAGATAGAGAGATAGAGAGATAGAGAGAGATATAGATAGATAGATAGAGAGAGAGATAGAGAGATAGAGAGATAGAGAGAGAGATAGAGAGATAGAGAGATAGAGAGATAGATAGAGAGATAGATAGATAGATAGAGAGAGAGATAGAGAGAGAGATATAGATAGATAGATAGAGAGAGAGATAGAGAGATAGAGATAGATAGATCTTCTCACCTTTTGACCTTTGACCCCGTCACAGTGACAGAGAGACTTCCCGCTGCAGTGACACACCTGCAGACAGACAGAAGACAAGCAGAACTTTAATATTCTATAGTTTCTCAGTCAGGTCCAGGACCAGGTCCAGGACCAGGACCAGGACCAGGTCCAGGACCAGGTCCAGGTCCAGGACCAGGACCAGGTCCAGGTCCAAGTCTCTTCAGGACTGGTAGTTTACAATAAAACAATTCAATGTTTACAACATCTACTCTTTGTGATTTATCTATTTCTAATCAGTTCTCTGATCAATGATCAATCAGTGGAGAGAAGAACATGGAAATGCTCAAGTAAAGAACGAGTACTTGAGTAAATGTACTTAGTTACTCTCCACCACTGTGAAACAAGCGGTTTTGGGTTAAAGCGACGTCTTAGTTAAGGTTAGGGATCTCCATCGTCATGTGACTCCTGCAGGTGTAACAGTAGTACAGTTTAGTCCTGACTGAACTTAATCTCAGGTTTAGACTGCAGTGAAGTAGCTGAACGTGTTTCTTCATGAAGTCTTTATCTGTCAGACATATTTCTGTGGGTTTAAACCCAAACAGCTTTATGTGTCCTGCAGGTGTAACACTGCTCTTCCTGTGTTATAAAGTCAAGCAGACAGACAGGCAGACAGACAGGCAGTCCGATGAAGGTCTGATGTCGTCTTATCTTCATTCCTTGTCTCACATCGATGTCCTGACAAGTCCTGCAGCGGTGCATCGTGGGACTTTACTGCGACGGTTCAGGTGTCTCACACAGAATCAGACCTGCAGACTCTGAACTGAACATCAGATTTCATTTTGACCCTCATGACCTCCCGTACAAACCTCAGTGTGGAAGTGTACAACAAAAACTAAGACGTAAAAAACATTTATTCTACTGAACAAATAATAATAAAGTCCACATGAGTTGGTTTCTGCAGATGTTTGGAGAAAAGTAAACTCTCTTCTCAGATATCATTAAAACACCTGAGATATTTCATCAGAGGTTCAGAGATGTGTCACAGGAATATTTATTTATTCCCACGCTGTTGGTGAAAGAGAAGACAGAAAGACTTGCTGTGTGGATAAGGCTTTTAGTAGGGCTGCCAAACCATTCAAATATTTAATCGCATGATTGTCCATAGTTAATCACGATTCATCGCAAATTAATTAACAATTAATACATGAACAATTAACTAATTAACAATGAACTAATTAACAATGAACTAATTTCCCCTTGTGGGACAATACAACTTGAGTTAGGGTTCAGTGTTGTGCTCAAAGACACTTCAACATGTGGACATGATTTAGGGGTTCATCTGTTAGTGGACGACCTGTCCTTGTGAGACGGGTGCAGAGATCTGTTAATGCATTTGGCTTATTTAAAGAAATGTGTGTAAACAATTCAGAAAATCTGCAATGCCCCTGAATATATGTGACAGAAACCTGATTTCTGACCAGCTGAGTGTTAACGCCTCTGATGATTTTAAACAAAGAAGCTTAATGTGCTTTTGATGAATTTCTGTCTTGAATTTAAAAAGTGTAAAATCAGTTGATGCTTGTCGTCAAATGAAAGTATTTAATTTAAGGTTAAGGTTTTGAATGCAGGACTTTTACTTGTAGTGGAGTATTTTCCCAGTGTGGTATTAGTGCTTTTACTGCAGTAAAGGATCTGAATCGTGCTTCCACCACTGCATTTATATAACGCTGTATATGTATGTATAACACATTATATAACACAACCACTGATTGCAGAGAGCTGCTGGTCTCATCAGGAGAAATTTAACAATTTAACAATTTAACAAATTAACAAATAAACAATTTAACAATTAAACAATTTAACAACTTAACAATTAACAAATTAACAGATTAACAGGATGCAGGACTGTAGTGGAGTATTTTCCCAGTACGGTATTGGTACTTCTACTGCAGTAAAGGATCTGAATACTGCTTCCACCACTGCATTTATATAACACTGTGTATGTTTATATATATATATATATATATATATATATATATATTATAAGTGTAAAATGAGTTGATGGTTGTTGTCAGATGAAAATATTTAATCTATATGTTTCCTGTGCTGCTGAGAGACTTTTCTTTTCACTGCAGCTCAGCAGATCAGATCACAGTGTGTGTGTGTGTGTGTGTGTGTGTGTGTGTGTGTGTGTGTGTGTGTGTGTGTGTGTGTGTGTGTGTGTGTGCGTGTGCGTGTGTGCGTGTGCGTGTGCGTGTGCGTGTGTGCGTGCACACGCGTGCGTGTGTGTGTTGGTCAGTAATAACAGCGGATCAGGACAAAAGGCTGAAACAGACGAACTAAAACAACAGCCAGAGACCAGACTGTCTGACTGACTGTCTGACTGACTGTCTGACTGACTGTCTGACTGACTGTCTGACTGACTGCACACAGACAGACAGACAGACAGGTTTTATTTCCTGTCTGACATTCTTTATGCATTCTTTTATTTCTGCCAGATCAACCTGCTGATAAAATAAAGACTCTCCAGGGACCACGAAGACCTGCGGGGTCACATGACTCTCAGCTAAAGGTGAAGACGTGTTTTAAACCCGATGACATGTCCACAGAGACGCTGCTGAGACATTCCACTAAAGAACCTGCTGGCGGCGCCACATTGACCCAACTGAGACCCGGCGACGGCGGCGCTGGATGAAACGTCAGAAGATCACCACAGTTATTACAATTCATCCTGAGGGGAACATGAATGATGAACCGCATTTCATCACAATCCATCCAATAATAGTTGAGATGTTTCAGTCTGGAACAAAGTGCAGGACAGACCGTCACGCCATCACTGAAGTGGCTGTAGACCAGGCTTAGCTTTAACTTATGAAGTAAATGTTGATGGACAATGTAATGTCTATAGAATAACGGCATCATCGGCGTTTAGACTGATTCACTATAAGCTTCACTGTCACTGCGTCACCGGGTACGATCTCCGGGTACGATCACCGGGTACGATCTCCGGGTACGACCACCGGGTACGATCACCGGGTACGATCTCCAGGTACGATCACCGGGTACGACCACCGGGTACGACCACCGGGTACGATCTCCGGGTACGATCTCCGGGTACGATCACCGGGTACGATCACCGGGTACGACCACCGGGTACGATCACCGGGTACGATCTCCGGGTACGATCACTGGGTACGATCACCGGGTACGACCTCCGGAAGGCTCCGTTTAGGCCACAAACAAAGTGTATCATCCAAAACAGGAAGAGGATAGTGCTTTTGTTTTCTCCGGTAACTATGGGTAACTATCGGTAGCTATCAGTTACTATCGGTAGTTATCGGTTACTAGCGGTAGCTATCGGTAGCTATCATTAGCTAGTGGTAGCTATCGGTAGTTATCGGTTACTATCGGTAGCTATCGGTAGTTATCGGTTACTATCGGTAGCTATCAGTAGTTATCGGTTACTATCGGTAGCTATCGGTAGTTATCGGTTACTAGCGGTAGCTATCGGTAGCTATCATTAGCTAGTGGTAGCTATCGGTAGTTATCGGTTACTATCGGTAGCTATCAGTAGTTATCGGTTACTATCGGTAGCTATCGGTAGTTATCGGTTACTATCGGTAGCTATCGGTAGCTATCGGTAGCTATCGGTAGTTATCGGTTACTATCGGTAGTTATCGGTTACTATCGATAGCTATCGGTAGTTATCGGTTACTATCGGTAGCTATCGGTAGTTATCGGTTACTATCAGTAGTTATCGGTTACTATCGGTAGCTATCGGTAGTTATCGGTTACTAGCGGTAGCTATCGGTAGCTATCATTAGCTAGTGGTAGCTATCGGTAGTTATCGGTTACTATCGGTAGCTATCAGTAGTTATCGGTTACTATCGGTAGCTATCGGTAGTTATCGGTTACTATCGGTAGCTATCGGTAGCTATCGGTAGCTATCGGTAGTTATCGGTTACTATCGGTAGTTATCGGTTACTATCGATAGCTATCGGTAGTTATCGGTTACTATCGGTAGCTATCGGTAGTTATCGGTTACTATCAGTAGTTATCGGTTACTATCGGTAGCTATCGGTAGTTATCGGTTACTAGCGGTAGCTATCGGTAGCTATCATTAGCTAGTGGTAGCTATCGGTAGTTATCGGTTACTATCGGTAGCTATCAGTAGTTATCGGTTACTATCGGTAGCTATCGGTAGTTATCGGTTACTATCGGTAGTTATCGGTTACTATCGATAGCTATCGGTAGTTATCGGTTACTATCGGTAGCTATCGGTAGCTATCGGTTACTATCGGTAGTTATCGGTTACTATCGATAGCTATCGGTAGTTATCGGTTACCATCGGTAGCTATCGGTAGCTATCGGTTACTATTGGTAGTTATCGGTTACTATCGGTAGCTATCCCGAGTAGAGGAAATGGCGGACGGTGGAACAACCGAAGTAACTGTGTTCGTGTGCAGCGTTGACAACTCTTCTTCCAATGAAAGTAGCCGGTGAATCGGACCAATCGAATCAGAGTTATTGATCACCTCTCACACACGCTGAGGAGCTGATAACAGGATGTGAATCACAGTGACTGTCACAATAAAACACAAAGTAAATCATTTAAAAAAAAAAAAAATCTTGCAGATTTTTCACAATAAAATCCCAGTTTGTTTTTCTAATAAACTTGTATTAACCCCATCATCTGTGCGCATGCGTGTTTGTGTAAATGTGTGTGTGTGTGTGTGTGTGTGTGTGTGTGTGTGTGTGCGTGCGTGCGTGCGTGTGTGTGTGCGTTCACTCACCCTCTCGGCGTGTCCCGGAGCTGCGGTGCAGCAGAGCAGCAGAACCAGCACCGGGACGCTCCTCGGGCACCCCTGAGCCTCCATACAGCTGCAGACTCCCCGCGGAGCAGACTGACTGCGGGCTGAACTCGGCTCGGCTCGGGATGGGCTCCTCTTGCAGGTTCGGCTCGGTTCGGCTCGGTTCAGTCCAGAGGGGGTCCGTGCAGCTGATCCTGTCGGGTCACAGCAACCTGCTGCGGGATGGAGAGAGAGAGACAGCCCGCAGACGGAGGAGTCAAACCCGCAACACTCAGTACCACACTTCCGACTCACCCCTTCAAAATAAAAGCCTGCACTCACACAGATCTGATCAAATCTGTCCACATTGATGATGAGAATGATGAACTTTATATAATATAATTTATTATCCAGAAATAACATGTGCACAAAGTATGACCCCAAATACATCACCTGTCTTTAATGTAACACTCTGCTCTGAGTACTTTTACTTTAATACTCTAACTACATTAATCCTTTTGTACTTTTACTCCAGTGAGATTTTGAATGTATAGAACACAGACTGATCTGGTTGGTCTCATCAGGAGTAATTTAAGTTATTAACAATTAAACAATTAACAATTTAACAAATGAACAATCAACAATCAAGAAATTAACAATTAACAATTTGACAAATTAACAATTAAGAAATTAAAAAATTAAGAAATTAACAATTAACAATTTAACAAATTAACAAATTAACAATTAACTATTTCATTTGTGGGACAATAAAAAACAACCTAGCCTAATTTAGGGTTCAGTGTTTTGCTCTTTAACATGTGGACTTTTGCTTGTAACTTCCAGCTTTACCTGCACAGGTGTAGCTCAGGTACGACTCCATCTACACAAGATGATCTTCAGTGTAAAAAAATATATGTATATATATATATATATATATATATATATATATATTTGTGTAACGTATAAATGATTTAAGCAAGTGTTTGGTTTAGGTTTATATGGTTATGCAAGTGAAGTATTCTATTTTGACCCAGGCGGCTTCCCGTAGAATATCTGGGCCAACCAAACCTGGTCTCCCCTACTTCTCTTCCTTCTGCAGAACAAGCCGCTTTTATTTTGAAGCCCGGGGACCGGAAGTGTGTGTGCGCTCCTGCAGGTGTTTGCCGCTACTTGACAGGTGTTCAGCCGTGTGAGGTCAGCTCAGCGCGGCGGCTTCACTTCAGAGGATAAAGTGGAGAGTTTTCTGTCCGCGTGAAGCTTCAGACTGAGCGCGAGACCTCCAGGTAAGCGAGACTCACCTGTCTGTCTGTCACTCACCTGTCTGTCTGTCACCTGTCTGTCTGTCACCTGTCTGTCTGTCACTCACCTGTCTGTCTGTGATTCACCTGTCTGTCTGTCACGCACCTGTCTGTCTGTCTGTGATTCACCTGTCTGTCTGTCACTCACCTGTCTGTCTGTGATTCACCTGTCTGTCTGTCACTCACCTGTCTGTCTGTGATTCACCTGTCTGTCTGTCACTCACCTGTCTGTCTGTCTGTGATTCACCTGTCTGTCTGTCACTCACCTGTCTGTCTGTGATTCACCTGTCTGTCTGTCACTCACCTGTCTGTCTGTCTGTGATTCACCTGTCTGTCTGTCACTCACCTGTCTGTCTGTGATTCACCTGTCTGTCTGTCACTCACCTGTCTGTCTGTCTGTGATTCACCTGTCTGTCTGTCACTCACCTGTCTGTCTGTGATTCACCTGTCTGTCTGTCACTCACCTGTCTGTCTGTCTGTGATTCACCTGTCTGTCTGTCACTCACCTGTCTGTCTGTCACTCACCTGTCTGTCTGTCTGTGATTCACCTGTCTGTCTGTGACTCACCTGTTGGTTGCTGGTGATTAATACTAATCAGCTGTTAATTGGGCTCTAATCCGCTGTGACGTCAGCAGGTTGGTTAACGTTAATGAGCCGTTGATCAGAAGAAGTAACGGAGTACTTTAACTACTGTTTCTACACTGTAAAACTACAAGTTGTGTTCTCAAACAAACAGTGAAGTGAGTGCTGATGACTCGATGGATTACTGCTCTGTACTGTGATCCACCGTGTACTAATACTCCATCACAAGTACTAGCAACAAGTACTTAAAGGAACGCAGTATAGGCTGCTTCTGGCAGCAGAGTGATGAGTGTTGGGTTATTGATCTGATGCATTAACGCTCTGATTGAATGTGCTTTAAATGAATCATATTTCCATCAGTTGATGGTGTGTTAAATCTGGAACGTGAATTAATGCAGTAAAAACTACAGTTTTACCTGTGAAGAGTAGTAGAGTAGAAGAGTAGAAGAGTAGTAGAGTAGTAGAGTAGTAGAGTAGAAGAGTAGTAGAGTAGTAGAGTAGAAGAGTAGAAGAGTAGTAGAGTAGAAGAGTAGTAGAGTAGTAGAGTAGTAGAGTAGAAGAGTAGTAGAGTAGTAGAGTAGTAGAGTAGTAGAGTAGAAGAGTAGTAGAGTAGTAGAGTAGAAGAGTAGTAGAGTAGAAGAGTAGTAGAGTAGTAGAGTAGTAGAGTAGAAGAGTAGTAGAGTAGTAGAGTAGAAGAGTAGAAGAGTAGTAGAGTAGTAGAGTAGAAGAGTAGTAGAGTAGAAGAGTAGTAGAGTAGTAGAGTAGAAGAGTAGAAGAGTAGTAGAGTAGAAGAGTAGTAGAGTAGTAGAGTAGTAGAGTAGAAGAGTAGTAGAGTAGTAGAGTAGAAGAGTAGAAGAGTAGAAGAGTAGAAGAGTAGTAGAGTAGTAGAGTAGAAGAGTAGAAGAGTAGAAGAGTAGTAGAGTAGAAGAGTAGAAGAGTAGTAGAGTAGTAGAGTAGAAGAGTAGAAGAGTAGTAGAGTAGTAGAGTAGAAGAGTAGAAGAGTAGAAGAGTAGAAGAGTAGTAGAGTAGAAGAGTAGTAGAGTAGTAGAGTAGAAGAGTAGAAGAGTAGAAGAGTAGTAGAGTAGAAGAGTAGTAGAGTAGAAGAGTAGTAGAGTAGTAGAGTAGTAGAGTAGAAGAGTAGTAGAGTAGAAGAGTAGTAGAGTAGAAGAGTAGTAGAGTAGTAGAGTAGAAGAGTAGTAGAGTAGTAGAGTAGTAGAGTAGTGAGTAGAAGAGTAGTAGAGTAGTAGAGTAGTAGAGTAGTAGAGTAGAAGAGTAGAAGAGTAGTAGAGTAGTAGAGTAGTAGAGTAGAAGAGTAGTAGAGTAGAAGAGTAGTAGAGTAGAAGAGTAGTAGAGTAGTAGAGTAGTAGAGTAGAAGAGTAGAAGAGTAGTAGAGTAGTAGAGTAGTAGAGTAGAAGAGTAGTAGAGTAGTAGAGTAGAAGAGTAGAAGAGTAGTAGAGTAGAAGAGTAGTAGAGTAGAAGAGTAGAAGAGTAGTAGAGTAGTGAGTAGAAGAGTAGTAGAGTAGTAGAGTAGTGAGTAGAAGAGTAGAAGAGTAGTAGAGTAGAAGAGTAGAAGAGTAGTAGAGTAGAAGAGTAGAAGAGTAGAAGAGTAGTAGAGTAGAAGAGTAGTAGAGTAGTAGAGTAGAAGAGTAGAAGAGTAGTAGAGTAGTGAGTAGAAGAGTAGTAGAGTAGAAGAGTAGTAGAGTAGTAGAGTAGAAGAGTAGTAGAGTAGAAGAGTAGAAGAGTAGAAGAGTAGTAGAGTAGTGAGTAGAAGAGTAGTAGAGTAGAAGAGTAGTAGAGTAGTAGAGTAGAAGAGTAGAAGAGTAGAAGAGTAGAAGAGTAGTAGAGTAGTGAGTAGAAGAGTAGAAGAGTAGTAGAGTAGAAGAGTAGTAGAGTAGAAGAGTAGAAGAGTAGTAGAGTAGTAGAGTAGAAGAGTAGAAGAGTAGAAGAGTAGTAGAGTAGTAGAGTAGAAGAGTAGAAGAGTAGTAGAGTAGTGAGTAGAAGAGTAGTAGAGTAGTAGAGTAGAAGAGTAGTAGAGTAGAAGAGTAGAAGAGTAGTAGAGTAGAAGAGTAGAAGAGTAGTAGAGTAGAAGAGTAGTAGAGTAGTAGAGTAGAAGAGTAGAAGAGCAGTAGAGTAGAAGAGTAGTAGAGTAGAAGAGCAGTAGAGTAGAAGAGTAGTAGAGTAGAAGAGTAGAAGAGTAGTAGAGTAGAAGAGTAGTAGAGTAGTAGAGTAGAAGAGTAGTAGAGTAGAAGAGTAGAAGAGTAGTAGAGTAGTGAGTAGAAGAGTAGTAGAGTAGAAGAGTAGTAGAGTAGTAGAGTAGAAGAGTAGAAGAGTAGAAGAGTAGTACAGTAGTAGAGTAGTAGAGTAGTGAGTAGTAGAGTAGAAGAGTAGTAGAGTAGTAGAGTAGTAGAGTAGAAGAGTAGACGAGTAGACGAGTAGACGAGTAGTAGAGTAGTAGAGTAGAAGAGTAGACGAGTAGTAGAGTAGACGAGTAGTAGAGTAGTAGAGTAGTAGAGTAGAAGAGTAGAAGAGTAGAAAAGTAGTAGAGTAGTGAGTAGAAGAGTAGTAGAGTAGAAGAGTAGTAGAGTAGTAGAGTAGAAGAGTAGTAGAGTAGTAGAGTAGACGAGTAGTAGAGTAGACGAGTAGACGAGTAGTAGAGTAGTAGAGTAGAAGAGTAGAAGAGCAGTAAAGTAGAAGAGTAGTAGAGTAGAAGAGTAGTAGAGTAGAAGAGTAGAAGAGTAGTAGAGTAGAAGAGTAGTAGAGTAGAAGAGTAGTAGAGTAGAAGAGTAGAAGAGTAGAAGAGTAGTAGAGTAGTGAGTAGAAGAGTAGTAGAGTAGAAGAGTAGTAGAGTAGAAGAGTAGAAGAGTAGAAGAGTAGTAGAGTAGTGAGTAGAAGAGTAGTAGAGTAGAAGAGTAGTAGAGTAGTAGAGTAGTAGAGTAGAAGAGTAGAAGAGTAGAAGAGTAGAAGAGTAGTAGAGTAGTAGAGTAGTAGAGTAGCAGAGTAGTAGAGTAGAAGAGTAGTAGAGTAGAAGAGTAGAAGAGTAGAAGAGTAGTACAGTAGTAGAGTAGTAGAGTAGTGAGTAGTAGAGTAGAAGAGTAGTAGAGTAGAAGAGTAGTAGAGTAGTAGAGTAGTAGAGTAGAAGAGTAGACGAGTAGACGAGTAGACGAGTAGTAGAGTAGAAGAGTAGTAGAGTAGACGAGTAGTAGAGTAGACGAGTAGTAGAGTAGTAGAGTAGTAGAGTAGAAGAGTAGAAGAGTAGAAGAGTAGTAGAGTAGTGAGTAGAAGAGTAGTAGAGTAGAAGAGTAGTAGAGTAGTAGAGTAGAAGAGTAGTAGAGTAGTAGAGTAGACGAGTAGTAGAGTAGACGAGTAGACGAGTAGTAGAGTAGTAGAGTAGAAGAGTAGAAGAGCAGTAAAGTAGAAGAGTAGTAGAGTAGAAGAGTAGTAGAGTAGAAGAGTAGTAGAGTAGAAGAGTAGAAGAGTAGTAGAGTAGAAGAGTAGTAGAGTAGTAGAGTAGAAGAGTAGTAGAGTAGTAGAGTAGAAGAGTAGAAGATTAGAAGAGTAGTAGAGTAGTGAGTAGGAGAGTAGTAGAGTAGAAGAGTAGTAGAGTAGAAGAGTAGTAGAGTAGTAGAGTAGTAGAGTAGAAGAGTAGTAGAGTAGAAGAGTAGTAGAGTAGAAGAGTAGTAGAGTAGTAGAGTAGTAGAGTAGAAGAGTAGAAGAGTAGTAGAGTAGTAGAGTAGTAGAGTAGTGAGTAGAAGAGTAGTAGAGTAGTAGAGTAGTAGAGTAGTAGAGTAGAAGAGTAGAAGAGTAGTAGAGTAGTAGAGTAGTAGAGTAGAAGAGTAGTAGAGTAGAAGAGTAGTAGAGTAGTAGAGTAGAAGAGTAGAAGAGTAGTAGAGTAGTAGAGTAGTAGAGTAGAAGAGTAGTAGAGTAGAAGAGTAGAAGAGTAGTAGAGTAGAAGAGTAGTAGAGTAGTAGAGTAGAAGAGTAGAAGAGTAGTAGAGTAGTGAGTAGAAGAGTAGTAGAGTAGTAGAGTAGTGAGTAGAAGAGTAGAAGAGTAGAAGAGTAGTAGAGTAGAAGAGTAGAAGAGTAGTAGAGTAGAAGAGTAGAAGAGTAGAAGAGTAGTAGAGTAGAAGAGTAGTAGAGTAGTAGAGTAGAAGAGTAGAAGAGTAGTAGAGTAGTGAGTAGAAGAGTAGTAGAGTAGAAGAGTAGTAGAGTAGTAGAGTAGAAGAGTAGAAGAGTAGTAGAGTAGAAGAGTAGAAGAGTAGAAGAGTAGTAGAGTAGTGAGTAGAAGAGTAGTAGAGTAGAAGAGTAGTAGAGTAGTAGAGTAGAAGAGTAGAAGAGTAGAAGAGTAGAAGAGTAGTAGAGTAGTGAGTAGAAGAGTAGAAGAGTAGTAGAGTAGAAGAGTAGTAGAGTAGTAGAGTAGAAGAGTAGAAGAGTAGAAGAGTAGAAGAGTAGTAGAGTAGTGAGTAGAAGAGTAGTAGAGTAGTAGAGTAGAAGAGTAGAAGAGTAGAAGAGTAGTAGAGTAGTGAGTAGAAGAGTAGTAGAGTAGAAGAGTAGTAGAGTAGAAGAGTAGAAGAGTAGAAGAGTAGTAGAGTAGAAGAGTAGAAGAGTAGTAGAGTAGAAGAGTAGTAGAGTAGTAGAGTAGAAGAGTAGAAGAGCAGTAGAGTAGAAGAGTAGTAGAGTAGAAGAGCAGTAGAGTAGAAGAGTAGTAGAGTAGAAGAGTAGAAGAGTAGTAGAGTAGAAGAGTAGTAGAGTAGTAGAGTAGAAGAGTAGTAGAGTAGAAGAGTAGAAGAGTAGTAGAGTAGTGAGTAGAAGAGTAGTAGAGTAGAAGAGTAGTAGAGTAGTAGAGTAGAAGAGTAGAAGAGTAGAAGAGTAGTACAGTAGTAGAGTAGTAGAGTAGTGAGTAGTAGAGTAGAAGAGTAGTAGAGTAGTAGAGTAGTAGAGTAGAAGAGTAGACGAGTAGAAGAGTAGACGAGTAGTAGAGTAGTAGAGTAGAAGAGTAGTAGAGTAGACGAGTAGTAGAGTAGACGAGTAGTAGAGTAGTAGAGTAGAAGAGTAGAAGAGTAGAAGAGTAGTAGAGTAGTGAGTAGAAGAGTAGTAGAGTAGAAGAGTAGTAGAGTAGTAGAGTAGAAGAGTAGTAGAGTAGTAGAGTAGACGAGTAGTAGAGTAGACGAGTAGACGAGTAGTAGAGTAGAAGAGTAGAAGAGCAGTAAAGTAGAAGAGTAGTAGAGTAGAAGAGTAGTAGAGTAGAAGAGTAGAAGAGTAGTAGAGTAGAAGAGTAGTAGAGTAGTAGAGTAGAAGAGTAGTAGAGTAGAAGAGTAGAAGAGTAGAAGAGTAGTAGAGTAGTGAGTAGAAGAGTAGTAGAGTAGAAGAGTAGTAGAGTAGAAGAGTAGAAGAGTAGAAGAGTAGTAGAGTAGTAGAGTAGAAGAGTAGAAGAGTAGTAGAGTAGTAGAGTAGTAGAGTAGAAGAGTAGTAGAGTAGTAGAGTAGTAGAGTAGAAGAGTAGAAGAGTAGAAGAGTAGAAGAGTAGTAGAGTAGTAGAGTAGTAGAGTAGCAGAGTAGTAGAGTAGAAGAGTAGTAGAGTAGAAGAGTAGAAGAGTAGAAGAGTAGTACAGTAGTAGAGTAGTAGAGTAGTGAGTAGTAGAGTAGAAGAGTAGTAGAGTAGAAGAGTAGTAGAGTAGTAGAGTAGTAGAGTAGAAGAGTAGACGAGTAGACGAGTAGACGAGTAGTAGAGTAGAAGAGTAGTAGAGTAGACGAGTAGTAGAGTAGACGAGTAGTAGAGTAGTAGAGTAGTAGAGTAGAAGAGTAGAAGAGTAGAAGAGTAGTAGAGTAGTGAGTAGAAGAGTAGTAGAGTAGAAGAGTAGTAGAGTAGTAGAGTAGAAGAGTAGTAGAGTAGTAGAGTAGACGAGTAGTAGAGTAGACGAGTAGACGAGTAGTAGAGTAGTAGAGTAGAAGAGTAGAAGAGCAGTAAAGTAGAAGAGTAGTAGAGTAGAAGAGTAGTAGAGTAGAAGAGTAGTAGAGTAGAAGAGTAGAAGAGTAGTAGAGTAGAAGAGTAGTAGAGTAGTAGAGTAGAAGAGTAGTAGAGTAGTAGAGTAGAAGAGTAGAAGAGTAGAAGAGTAGTAGAGTAGTGAGTAGGAGAGTAGTAGAGTAGAAGAGTAGTAGAGTAGAAGAGTAGTAGAGTAGTAGAGTAGTAGAGTAGAAGAGTAGTAGAGTAGACGAGTAGAAGAGTAGAAGAGTAGTAGAGTAGTGAGTAGAAGAGTAGTAGAGTAGAAGAGTAGTAGAGTAGACGAGTAGTAGAGTAGTAGAGTAGAAGAGTAGTAGAGTAGAAGAGTAGAAGAGTAGAAGAGTAGACGAGTAGTAGAGTAGTAGAGTAGTAGAGTAGTAGAGTAGAAGAGTAGAAGAGCAGTAGAGTAGAAGAGTAGTAGAGTAGAAGAGTAGTAGAGTAGTGAGTAGTAGAGTAGAAGAGTAGAAGAGTAGTAGAGTAGTAGAGTAGTAGAGTAGTAGAGTAGTAGAGTAGTAGAGTAGTAGAGTAGAAGAGTAGAAGAGTAGAAGAGTAGTAGAGTAGCAGAAGAGTAGTAGAGTAGTAGAGTAGTAGAGTAGACGAGTAGACGAGTAGACGAGTAGTAGAGTAGTAGAGTAGTAGAGTAGAAGAGTAGAAGAGTAGAAGAGTAGTAGAGTAGCAGAAGAGTAGTAGAGTAGAAGAGTAGAAGAGTAGTAGAGTAGAAGAGTAGTAGAGTAGAAGAGTAGTAGAGTAGACGAGTAGACGAGTAGTAGAGTAGAAGAGCAATAGAGCAGAAGAGTAGAAGAGTAGAAGAGTAAAAGAGTAGTAGAGTAGTAGAGTAGAAGAGTAGTAGAGTAAAAGAGTAGAAGAGTAAAAGAGTAGTAGAGTAGAAGAGTAGCAGAGTAGTAGAGTAGAAGAGTAGTAGAGTAGTAGAGTAGAAGAGTAGAAGAGTAGTACAGTAGTAGAGTAGTAGAGTAGAAGAGTAGTAGAGTAGAAGAGTAGTAGAGTAGTGAGTAGTAGAGTAGAAGAGTAGTAGAGTAGAAGAGTAGAAGAGTAGTAGAGTAGTAGAGTAGAAGAGTAGAAGAGTAGAAGAGTAGTAGAGTAGCAGAAGAGTAGTAGAGTAGTAGAGTAGTAGAGTAGACGAGTAGACGAGTAGACGAGTAGTAGAGTAGTAGAGTAGTAGAGTAGAAGAGTAGAAGAGCAGTAGAGTAGAAGAGTAGTAGAGTAGAAGAGTAGTAGAGTAGAAGAGTAGTAGAGTAGAAGAGTAGAAGAGTAGAAGAGTAGTAGAGTAGTAGAGTAGTAGAGTAGTGAGTAGAAGAGTAGTAGAGTAGAAGAGTAGTAGAGTAGTAGAGTAGTAGAGTAGAAGAGTAGAAGAGTAGAAGAGTAGTAGAGTAGTAGAGTAGAAGAGTAGTAGAGTAGAAGAGTAGTAGAGTAGTGAGTAGAAGAGTAGTAGAGTAGAAGAGTAGTAGAGTAGTAGAGTAGAAGAGTAGTAGAGTAGAAGAGTAGTAGAGTAGTAGAGTAGTAGAGTAGAAGAGTAGAAGAGTAGTAGAGTAGAAGAGTAGAAGAGTAGTAGAGTAGTAGAGTAGTAGAGTAGTAGAGTAGAAGAGTAGTAGAGTAGACGAGTAGACGAGTAGTAGAGTAGAAGAGCAATAGAGCAGAAGAGTAGAAGAGTAGAAGAGTAAAAGAGTAGTAGAGTAGTAGAGTAGAAGAGTAGTAGAGTAGTAGAGTAGAAGAGTAGTAGAGTAGAAGAGTAAAAGAGTAGTAGAGTAGAAGAGTAGCAGAGTAGTAGAGTAGAAGAGTAGTAGAGTAGTAGAGTAGAAGAGTAGAAGAGTAGTACAGTAGTAGAGTAGTAGAGTAGTGAGTAGTAGAGTAGAAGAGTAGTAGAGTAGAAGAGTAGTAGAGTAGTAGAGTAGTAGAGTAGAAGAGTAGACGAGTAGACGAGTAGTAGAGTAGAAGAGTAGTAGAGTAGACGAGTAGTAGAGTAGACGAGTAGTAGAGTAGTAGAGTAGAAGAGTAGAAGAGTAGAAGAGTAGTAGAGTAGTGAGTAGAAGAGTAGTAGAGTAGAAGAGTAGTAGAGTAGAAGAGTAGTAGAGTAGTAGAGTAGAAGAGTAGTAGAGTAGTAGAGTAGACGAGTAGTAGAGTAGACGAGTAGTAGAGTAGTAGAGTAGAAGAGTAGAAGAGCAGTAAAGTAGAAGAGTAGTAGAGTAGAAGAGTAGTAGAGTAGAAGAGTAGTAGAGTAGAAGAGTAGAAGAGTAGTAGAGTAGAAGAGTAGTAGAGTAGAAGAGTAGAAGAGTAGTAGAGTAGTAGAGTAGAAGAGTAGTAGAGTAGAAGAGTAGTAGAGTAGTGAGTAGAAGAGTAGTAGAGTAGAAGAGTAGTAGAGTAGTAGAGTAGTAGAGTAGAAGAGTAGAAGAGTAGAAGAGTAGTAGAGTAGAAGAGTAGTAGAGTAGTAGAGTAGAAGAGTAGTAGAGTAGAAGAGTAGAAGAGTAGAAGAGTAGTAGAGTAGTAGAGTAGTAGAGTAGTGAGTAGAAGAGTAGAAGAGTAGTAGAGTAGAAGAGTAGAAGAGTAGAAGAGTAGTAGAGTAGTAGAGTAGTAGAGTAGAAGAGTAGTAGAGTAGTAGAGTAGTAGAGTAGAAGAGTAGTAGAGTAGTAGAGTAGAAGAGTAGAAGAGTAGTAGAGTAGAAGAGTAGAAGAGTAGTAGAGTAGTGAGTAGAAGAGTAGTAGAGTAGTAGAGTAGTAGAGTAGTAGAGTAGAAGAGTAGTAGAGTAGAAGAGTAGTAGAGTAGACGAGTAGACGAGTAGTAGAGTAGAAGAGCAATAGAGCAGAAGAGCAGAAGAGTAGAAGAGTAAAAGAGTAGTAGAGTAGTAGAGTAGAAGAGTAGTAGAGTAAAAGAGTAGAAGAGTAAAAGAGCAGTAGAGCAGAAGAGCAGAAGAGCAGTAGAGGAGAAGAGTAAAAGAGTAGTAGAGTAGTGAGTAGAAGAGTAGTAGAGTAGTAGAGTAGTAGAGTAGTAGAGTAGAAGAGTAGTAGAGTAGACGAGTAGACGAGTAGTAGAGTAGTAGAGTAGAAGAGTAGAAGAGCAGAAGAGCAGAAGAGCAGAAGAGCAGAAGAGCAGTAGAGTAGAAGAGCAGAAGAGTAGTAGAGTAGTAGAGTAGAAGAGTAGAAGAGTAGAAGAGTAGTAGAGTAGAAGAGTAGTAGAGTAGAAGAGTAGTAGAGTAGAAGAGTAGAAGAGTAGAAGAGTAGTAGAGTAGTAGAGTAGTAGAGTAGTGAGTAGAAGAGTAGTAGAGTAGAAGAGTAGAAGAGTAGTAGAGTAGTAGAGTAGTAGAGTAGAAGAGTAGAAGAGTAGAAGAGTAGTAGAGTAGTAGAGTAGTAGAGTAGAAGAGTAGAAGAGTAGAAGAGTAGTAGAGTAGTAGAGTAGAAGAGTAGTAGAGTAGAAGAGTAGAAGAGTAGAAGAGTAGTAGAGTAGTAGAGTAGTAGAGTAGAAGAGTAGAAGAGTAGTAGAGTAGTAGAGTAGTAGAGTAGTAGAGTAGAAGAGTAGAAGAGTAGTAGAGTAGTAGAGTAGAAGAGTAGAAGAGTAGAAGAGTAGTAGAGTAGTAGAGTAGTAGAGTAGAAGAGTAGAAGAGTAGTAGAGTAGAAGAGTAGTAGAGTAGAAGAGTAGTAGAGTAGAAGAGTAGAAGAGTAGACGAGTAGACGAGTAGTAGAGTAGTAGAGTAGAAGAGTAGAAGAGCAGAAGAGCAGAAGAGCAGAAGAGCAGAAGAGCAGTAGAGTAGAAGAGTAGAAGAGTAGTAGAGTAGTAGAGTAGTAGAGTAGAAGAGTAAAAGAGTAGTAGAGTAGTAGAGTAGAAGAGTAGTAGTAGAGTAGTAGAGTAGTAGAGTAGAAGAGTAGAAGAGTAGAATAGTAGTAGAGTAGACGAGTAGTAGAGTAGAAGAGTAGTAGAGTAGAAGAGTAGAAGAGTAGTAGAGTAGAAGAGTAGTAGAGTAGAAGAGTAGTAGAGTAGAAGAGTAGAAGAGTAGAAGAGTAGTAGAGTAGTAGAGTAGTAGAGTAGTGAGTAGAAGAGTAGTAGAGTAGAAGAGTAGAAGAGTAGTAGAGTAGTAGAGTAGTAGAGTAGAAGAGTAGAAGAGTAGTAGAGTAGAAGAGTAGTAGAGTAGAAGAGTAGAAGAGTAGAAGAGTAGTAGAGTAGTGAGTAGAAGAGTAGTAGAGTAGAAGAGTAGTAGAGTAGTAGAGTAGAAGAGTAGAAGAGCAATAGAGCAGAAGAGTAGAAGAGTAGAAGAGTAAAAGAGTAGTAGAGTAGTAGAGTAGTGAGTAGAAGAGTAGTAGAGTAGTAGAGTAGTAGAGTAGTAGAGTAGAAGAGTAGTAGAGTAGACGAGTAGACGAGTAGTAGAGTAGTAGAGCAGAAGAGCAGAAGAGCAGAAGAGCAGAAGAGCAGTAGAGTAGAAGAGTAAAAGAGTAGTAGAGTAGTGAGTAGAAGAGTAGTAGAGTAGAAGAGTAGTAGAGTAAAAGAGTAGAAGAGTAAAAGAGTAGTAGAGTAGAAGAGCAGAAGAGCAGAAGAGCAGAAGAGCAGTAGAGTAGAAGAGTAAAAGAGTAGTAGAGTAGTGAGTAGAAGAGTAGTAGAGTAGTAGAGTAGTAGAGTAGTAGAGTAGAAGAGTAGTAGAGTAGACGAGTAGACGAGTAGACGAGTAGTAGAGTAGAAGAGTAGAAGAGCAGTAGAGCAGAAGAGCAGAAGAGCAGAAGAGCAGAAGAGCAGAAGAGCAGAAGAGTAGTAGAGTAGAAGAGTAGAAGAGTAGTAGAGTAGAAGAGTAGTAGAGTAGTAGAGTAGTAGAGTAGAAGAGTAGAAGAGTAGTAGAGTAGACGAGTAGAAGAGTAGAAGAGTAGAAGAGTAGTAGAGTAGAAGAGTAGAAGAGTAGTAGAGTAGACGAGTAGAAGAGTAGAAGAGTAGAAGAGTAGTAGAGTAGTAGAGTAGAAGAGTAGTAGAGTAGAAGAGTAGTAGAGTAGTAGAGTAGAAGAGTAGAAGAGTAGTAGAGTAGTAGAGTAGAAGAGTAGAAGAGTAGAAGAGTAGTAGAGTAGAAGAGTAGAAGAGTAGAAGTACAACGAAGAAGAAAATACTCAAGTAAAGTACAAATCTGTCTGTCTGTCTGTCTGTCTGTCTGTCTGTCTGTCTGTCTACCTGTCTGTCTCTCTACCTGTCTGTCTTTCTATTTGTCTGTCTCTCTACCTGTCTGTCTCTCTATCTGTCTCTCTCCCTACCTGTCTGTCTCTCTACCTACCTACCTGTCTGTCTGTCTCTCTCTCTGTCTGTGTCTCTACCTGTCTGTCTCTCTATATGTCTGTGTCTCTACATGTCTGTCTCTCTATCTGTCTGTCTCTACCTGTCTGTGTCTCTCCCCGTCTGTCCCTCGAACCGTCTGTCTCTCTACTTGTCTGTCTCGCTACCTGTCAACCTGCCTGTCTGTCTCTCTACCTGTCTGTGTCTCTCCCCGTCTGTCTCTCTACCTGTCTGTTTTTCTATCTGTCTGTCTCTCTACCTGTCTGTGTCTCTCCCCGTCTGTCCCTCGAACCGTCTGTCTCTCTACGTGTCTGTCTCGCTACCTGTCAACCTGCCTGTCTGTGTCTCTACCTGTCTGTGTCTCTACCTGTCTGTCTCTACCTGTCTGTCTTTCTACCTGTCTGTCTCTCTACCCATCTGTCTCTCTACCTGTCTGTCTCTCTACCCGTCTGTCTCTCTACCTGTCTGTCTCTCTACCTGTCTGTCTCTCTACCCATCAATCTCTACCTGTCTGTCTCTCTACCTGCCTGTCTCTCTACATGTCTGTCTCTCTACCCATCTGTCTCTCTACCTGTCTGTGTCTCTATCTGTCTGTATCTCTACCTGTCTGTCTCTCTACCTGTCTGTATCTCTACCTGTCTGTGTCTCTAACCGTCTGTGTCTCTCCCCGTCTGTCCCTAGAACCGTCTTTCTCTCTACGTGTCTGTCTCGCTACCTGTCTCGCTACCTGTCTGTCTCTCTACCTGTCAACCCGCCTGTATGTCTCTCTACCTGTCTGTGTCTCTACCTGTCTGTCTCTCTACCTGTCAACCTGCCCGTCTGTCTCTCTACCCGTCTGTCTCTCTACCTGTCTGTCTCGCTACCTGTCAACCTGCCTGTCTGTGTCTCTACCTGTCTGTGTCTCTACCTGTCTGTCTCTCTACCTGTCGGTCTTTCTACCTGTCTGTCTCTCTACCCATCTGTCTCTCTACCTGTCTGTCTCTCTACCTGTCTATCTCTCTACCCATCTGTCTCTCTACCTGTCTGTCTCTCTACCCGTCTGTCTCTCTACCTGTCTGTCTTTCTACCTGTCTGTCTCTCTACCCATTTGTCTCTCTACCTGTCTGTCTCTCTACCCATCTGTCTCTCTACCTGTCTGTCTCTCTACCCATCTGTCTCTCTACCTGTCTGTGTCTCTATCTGTCTGTCTCTCTACCTGTCTGTCTCTCTAACCGTCTGTGTCTCTCCCCGTCTGTCCCTAGAACCGTCTTTCTCTCTACGTGTCTGCCTCGCTACCTGTCAACCCGCCTGTATGTCTCTCTACCTGTCTGTGTCTCTACCCATCTGTCTCTCTACCTGTCTGTCTCTCTACCTGTCTGTGTCTCTACCTCTCTGTCTCTCTATCTGTCTGTGTCTCTACCCGTATTTGTCTCTACTGTCTGTCTCTCTACCTTTCAACCTGTCTGTCTCTCTCTCTACCTGTCTGTGTCTTTACCTGTCTGTCTGTCTCTCTACCTGTCCGTCTCTCTACCTGTCTGTCTCTCTACCTGTCTGTCTCTCTACCTGTCTGTCTCTTTACCTGTCTGTCTCTCTACCCGTCTGTGTCTCTCCCCGTCTGTCCCTAGGACCGTCTGTCTCTCTACGTGTCTGTCTCGCTACCTGTCAACCTGCCTGTCTGTCTCTCTACCTGTCTGTGTCTTTACCTCTCTGTCTCTCTCTCTACCTGTCTGTCTCTCTATCTGTCTGTCTCCCTACCTGTCTGTCTCTCTCTGTACTTGTCTGTCTCCCTACCTCTCTGTCTCTCTACCTGTCTGTCTTTCTATTTGTCTGTCTCTCTACCTGTCTGTCTCTCTATCTGTCTCTCTCCCTACCTGTCTGTCTCTCTACCTACCTACCTCCCTGTCTGTCTCTCTATATGTCTGTGTCTCTACATGTCTGTGTCTCTCCCCGTCTGTCTCTCTACCTGTCTGTGTTTTTTATCTGTCTGTCTCTCTACCTGTCTGTGTCTCTCCCCGTCTGTCTCTCTACTTGTCTGTCTCTACCCGTCTCTCCCTCGACCTGTCTGTCTCTCTACCCGTATTTATCTCTACCGTCTGCCTCTACTTGTCAACCTGTCTGTCTCTCTCTCTACCTGTCTGTGTCTTTATCTGTCTGTCTCTCTCTCTACCTTTCTGTCTCTCTCTCTCTAACTGTCTGTCTTTCTATTTGTCTGTCTCTCTTTCTGTCTGTCTCCCCACCTGTCTGCCTGTCTCTCTCTCTGTCTGTCTCTCTACCTGTCTGTGTCTCTCTCTGTCTGTCTCTCTGCCCGTCTATGTATCTACCTGGCTGTCTCTCCACCTGTATGTCTCTCTCTCTCTATCTGTCTGTCACTCTCTCTATCTGTCTGTGTCTCCACCTGTCTGTCTCTCTCCCTATCTGTCTCTCTACCTGCTGTGTCTCTACCTGTCTGTCTCTCTGAGTGTAAACGGCTCGTTGGATTTGAATCGTGTGATGTTTGTTCTGCAGGACGACCAGCAGCTTCAGAGAGTCCTCATTGGCTGAGAGCCGTCTGGAGGCGGAGTCAGAGTGACAGGGCCGTGCTGTGGGCGGGACTTCCTCTGAGCAGAGGACAAGATGCTGCTGACTTCCTGCTCCGCCCCCTGCAGCTACACCTGGCTCTGGTAAACAAAAACATTGACATCGTGTGACCACAGGACTGATTGATCGGTGATCGGTGATCGGTGATCGGTGATCGGTGATCGGTGATCGGTGATCGGTGATCGGTCGGAGCTGCTCTCTGCTGGTCCAGGTCATAAGATGATACCTGACTCACCTGTCTGTTTCCTCCTCCAGGTGCCTCCTGATGATCCTGACGGCTCCTCCAGCAGCTCTCGGGGTGAGTTCATTCAAAACTCGCCTTTGGTTTCTCTTTTGGACTTTTATTGTGAAAGGTGAACATCCCTTACTAAAAGGAAGTTTTCTCAAGTGAGCTATTAGTATACTTCTTTTAAACTTAAAATAAGAGAGTACACTTTAAGTTTACTTTATATGCACTTATCAGAGATATACTTAACAAAAGTATACTTAAGTATAGTCAAGAATAGTCTAAGTATACTTGGCCTATACTTGTACTTAATATTTTGATAATAAGAAAACTATAAGTTAGTAAAACTTGTAGTATACAAAATACTTGACAAGTAGTTTACTGAATATACTTTAAAGTGTAATTTCATAAACTAAAAATTGGGCTCCAAGTACATACAAGTATACTTGCAGTATAAAAACTATTAAACTAGTAGTTTACTGAGAGTATACTTTAAAGTGCACTGTCATAAACTAAAAAAGTGGGTACCAGTATAAAAGTAGTAAACTATCAGTACAATACTTACTCTTAAAGTATACTGTTTTTAAACAAAAAAGTGAGCCTACTTAGTCCAAAGAAGTATTGAAGTAGTACACTTACAAGTATAAAACTGGTACACTATCTGTGTACTTACAGTATAGTTGCAGTACAAAATAAGACTTAAATGTAAACTAGTTGTGTACTAAAAGTTTACTATTCTTACACTTAATGTATACTTTAAAGTATAAAGTGTACTGTTAGTAACTAAAAAGTGGGCCAATTTAAGAAGTATTGAATTAGTACACTTATATGTATATTACTAGTATATTGATATTAGTATACTTAACTACATAAAGTATTCTTGGGAAACATATACTTGCACTTTACTTAAGTATACTTCAGGAGGTCTGCTGCAGCTCAGGTGTGTTGATAACCACCTGCAGGTGGATGTAGAGGATCACCTGAGTGTCTCTGGTGTCCCTCAGGGATCACACCTCGGTCCTCAGCTCTTTATTGATCGACCTATCATAAGAGATCAATATAAAGAAGCACTGATCAGATGATGGAGGACTGATGGAGAGATGATCCTCTTCAGTCCATTGAGGTCGTCAGGTTCAGTGTCCGTCTGTGAACAGCAGCATCGTCGGCCAATCAGCTGCTCATCTGTCTGCTCCGCCAATCAGTAGCAGCGTGGCGTCCCAGATGAAGGGATGATGGAGGGAGCGTGGATAGAGTGAAGATGGAGGACAGATGGAGGACCGATGGAGGACCGATGGAGGATGGAGGGAGGATGGTGGGAGGATGGTGGGAGTGCAGACATTCAGGACAAAGTCGTGACAGCAGATAGAGCGATAGCCACATTCCTGCTGCTGATAGCCACGCCTGACTGATAACCTGGTTTACACAACGCTGCAGGAATGTGGCCGCTACACAAACACTGCTGCATGCTGGGAAACTCACCGTCTGGGGCCCACAGAGGACAAAAACACACACCCAGTGTATCAACGGGGACACTCTAAAATAGTGCGTACATAAAAGCGTACATTAACAAACACGTTTTATTTTAGAGCGTACATTAACAAACATGTTTTATTTTAGAGCGTACATTAACAAACACGTTTTATTTTAGAGCGTACATTAACAAACACGTTTTATTTTATAGCGTATATTAACAAACACGTTTTATTTTAGAACGTAGATTAACAAACATTTTTTTATTTTCGGGCGTACATTAACAAGCACGTTATATTTTACAGCATACATTAACAAACACGTTTTATTTTAGAGCGTACATCAACAAACATGTTATATTTTAGAGCGTACATTAACAAACATGTTATATTTTAGAGCGTACATTAACAAACATGTTTTATTTTAGAGCGTACATTAACAACACGTTTTATTTTAGAGTGTACATTAACAAACATGTTATATTTTAGAGTGTACATTAACAAACATGTTATATTTTAGAGCGTACATTAACAAACATGTTTTATTTTAGGGCGTACATTAACAAACATGTTATATTTTAGAGCGTACATTAACAAACATGTTATATTTGAGAGCGTACATTAACAAACATCTTTTATTTTAGAGCGTACATTAACAAACATGTTTTATTTTAGCGCGTACATTAACAAACACGTTTTATTTTAGAGCGTACATTAACAAACACGTTTTATTTTAGATCGTACATCAACAAACACGTTTTATTTTAGAGCGTACATTAACGAACACGTTATATTTTAGAGCGTACATTAACAAACACGTTATATTTTAGAGCGTACATTAACAAACACATTTTATTTTAGAGCGTACATTAACAAACACGTTTTATTTTAGAGCGTACATTAACAAACACATTTTATTTTAGAGCGTACATTAACAAACACATTTTATTTTAGAGCGTACATTAACGAACACATTTTATTTTTGAGCGTACATTAACAAACACGTTTTATTTTAGAGCGTACATTAACAAACACGTTTTATTTTAGAGCGTACATTAACAAACACATTTTATTTTAGAGCGTACATTAACAAACACATTTTATTTTAGAGCGTACATTAACAAACACATTTTATTTTAGAGCGTACATTAACGAACACATTTTATTTTAGAGCGTACATTAACAAACACGTTTTATTTTAGAGCGTACATTAACAAACACATTTTATTTTAGAGCGTACATTAACAAACATGTTTTATTTTAGAGCGTACATTAACAAACACGTTTTATTTTAGAGCATACTTTAACAAACATGTTTTATTTTAGAGAGTACATTTACAAACATGTTTTATTTTAGAGCATATATTAACAAACACGTTTTATTTTAGAACGTAGATTAACAAACAGGTTTTATTTTCGGGCGTACATTAACAAACAGGTTTTATTTTAGAGTACATTAACAAAACATTTTTTATTTTAGAGCGTACATTAACAAAACATTTTTTATTTTAGAACGTAGATCAACAAACAGGTTTTATTTTCGGGCGTACATTAACGAACATGTTTCATTTCAGAGTGTACATTAACAAACACACGTTATATATCATACAGTGTATATTAACAAACACACGTGTTATATATTTTACGTGTAGTTTAACAAACACGCGTTATATATTTTACGTGTAGTTTAACAAACACGCGTGTTATATATTTTACGTGTAGTTTAACAAACACGCGTGTTATATATTTTACGTGTAGTTTAACAAACACACGTGTTATATATTATACGTGTAGTTTAACAAACATGTTTAATTTTAGAGTGTACATTAACAAACACACGTTATATATCATACAGTGTACATGATGAAACACGTCTTTTTGTTATATGGCGTACATCAGCAAACACACATTATATTATACATGATAAAATATACGTGTTTAGGCTCAGCAGTCAGCGTTGTATTGTTTAGAGCTCTGATGCTTTGATTCATATCTGATGAACAGATGTGGCTTCACATCTGTCCTCATTCACACTGTTCAAAGAGTGTGTGGGTCTGAAGAAATGGATGCATGATTGTCACTGAAGTTATCTGATCAACACACACACACACACACACGCACACATGCACACGTGCACACGCGCACACGTGCACACGTGCACAGTCAGCTGTCTGCTTCCTGAGAATCTAAGAGATGCTTGTCTTCCTCTGCACAGTGTTTACATTCCTCACTGTCTGAACACAGAGAATACACCGTCAAATACAAAACACATTCTGCCGGAGGAAAATACACCTGAAAACACAAAACACATTCTGCCGGAGGAAAATACACCTGAAAACACAAAACACATTCTGCCGGAGGAAAATACACCTGAAAACACAAAACACATTCTGCTGGAGGAAAATACACATGAAAACACCAATCTCGCGCCTTGTTGCAGTCTGAACATCCTCCATTCATTGTCCCGTTGTTTAAGATAAGATAAGATAGAACTTTATTAATCCCAAAGGGAATTCTTGTGCCAGAGATTTCTCAAAATTACAACAAAATTACAACAAGTTCAAGTGTATAAAATACAAGTATATCAAATAAAAAGTACTATTTCTAGCACTAGTGCCTAATAGAATAACAATAACACACACATACATTTAGTAAAATGAGTAAATAAGATAAGTCAAATAAAAAAAGGTAAAGTAAGCTGAAAAACAGAAAAGGAAGTAATATTGCACATGATATTGATATTATTGTTGTTCTCAGTGTGTCCGGTGTTTTCAGAGGCCTGTACTACGAAGCAGGATTTGGCGTTAGCGAGGTAACTTCAGGGTTAACCTTTTAGGGCTTTCTGTCCTACGAAGGTGGATCACTTCTTACCGGGGTAGATCATCATGGTAACTGATGCTGAACAGCTAACCTGCTCCAGAGCAGGTTATGTTCCAGATAAGAGATCAACTCGTATGAAAGCACCTCCTGCTGACCAATCAGAGCTCAGTGCGGTGATCGTATGATAATATTACACACATATGAAGAAGTTTCAGTCATAATCAGTCTGAAAACAACACCGTTTAAACTGTGTTTACCTCTTTGAATTATATTTTCATATTTATTTTCTAACTTCCTCTTGAGTCCGTTTCACACCGCCGGAGACGAGACGCAGCCGAAAGACGGTTCAAATAGTCAAACACGCCGCGTTATTAGCACTGGGCATGATTAGGTGTAATCCAGTCATCTATATATCTACTATATCTTACTTTTGAGTGTTCCGTTAAATTAATAAATCTGTTAATTTACACATTCACACATCGGGAGTTTTTTCTTTTGCCAGCTGTTCTTCCTGCATCTGGCAGCTTCAACTGTGTTACTGTTAGTCTGGATTAAGTTTTTAATTTCTTCGTATGTGTCGAATATAGTTTACTCTTCCTTTGTTAAATGTGTCTCTCTGCCTGCAGTCTGTAGACGTGTCCATGTCTGTGATTGGTCAGATGCTGCGAACAACAACCAGTTCATGTGGTGTTCATCCTCTGAATGCTCTAGGCCTCTAGTTTGTTTGATCCATCCACCCTCTGGATGCTCTAGGTCTCTAGTTTGATCCATCCATCCTCTGGATGCTCTAGGTCTCTAGTTTGATCCATCCATCCTCTGGATGCTCTAGGTCTCTAGTTTGATCCATCCATCCTCTGGATGCTCTAGGTCTCTAGTTTGATCCATCCATCCTCTGGATGCTCTAGGTCTCTAGTTTGATCCATCCATCCTCTGAATGCTCTAGGTCTCTAGTTTGATCCATCCATCCTCTGGATGCTCTAGGTCTCTAGTTTGATCCATCCATCCTCTGGATGCTCTAGGTCTCTAGTTTGATCCATCCACCCTCTGGATGCTCTAGGTCTCTAGTTTGATCCATCCATCCTCTGGATGCTCTAGGTCTCTAGTTTGATCCATCCATCCTCTGGATGCTCTAGGTCTCTAGTTTGATCCATCCATCCTCTGGATGCTCTAGGTCTCTAGTTTGATCCATCCATCCTCTGGATGCTCTAGGTCTCTAGTTTGATCCATCCATCCTCTGAATGCTCTAGGTCTCTAGTTTGATCCATCCATCCTCTGGATGCTCTAGGTCTCTAGTTTGATCCATCCATCCTCTGGATGCTCTAGGTCTCTAGTTTGATCCATCCATCCTCTGGATGCTCTAGGTCTCTAGTTTGATCCATCCATCCTCTGGATGCTCTAGGTCTCTAGTTTGATCCATCCATCCTCTGGATGCTCTAGGTCTCTAGTTTGATCCATCCATCCTCTGGATGCTCTAGGTCTCTAGTTTGATCCATCCATCCTCTGGATGCTCTAGGTCTCTAGTTTGATCCATCCATCCTCTGGATGCTCTAGGTCTCTAGTTTGATCCATCCATCCTCTGGATGCTCTAGGTCTCTAGTTTGATCCATCCATCCTCTGAATGCTCTAGGTCTCTAGTTTGATCCATCCATCCTCTGGATGCTCTAGGTCTCTAGTTTGATCCATCCATCCTCTGGATGCTCTAGGTCTCTAGTTTGATCCATCCACCCTCTGGATGCTCTAGGTCTCTAGTTTGATCCATCCATCCTCTGGATGCTCTAGGTCTCTAGTTTGATCCATCCATCCTCTGGATGCTCTAGGTCTCTAGTTTGATCCATCCATCCTCTGGATGCTCTAGGTCTCTAGTTTGATCCATCCATCCTCTGGATGCTCTAGGTCTCTAGTTTGATCCATCCATCCTCTGAATGCTCTAGGTCTCTAGTTTGATCCATCCATCCTCTGGATGCTCTAGGTCTCTAGTTTGATCCATCCATCCTCTGGATGCTCTAGGTCTCTAGTTTGATCCATCCATCCTCTGGATGCTCTAGGTCTCTAGTTTGATCCATCCATCCTCTGGATGCTCTAGGTCTCTAGTTTGATCCATCCATCCTCTGGATGCTCTAGGTCTCTAGTTTGATCCATCCATTCTCTGGATGCTCTAGGTCTCTAGTTTGATCCATCCATCCTCTGAATGCTCTAGGTCTCTAGTTTGATCCATCCATCCTCTGAATGCTCTAGGTCTCTAGTTTGTTTGATCCATCCATCCTCTGAATGCTCTAGGTCTCTAGTCTGATCCATCCATCCTCTGAATGCTCTAGGTCTCTAGTTTGATCCATCCATCCTCTGAATGCTCTAGGTCTCTAGTCTGATCCATCCATCCTCTGAATGCTCTAGGTCTCTAGTTTGTTTGATCCATCCATCCTCTGAATGCTCTAGGTCTCTAGTCTGATCCATCCATCCTCTGAATGCTCTAGGTCTCTAGTTTGATCCATCCATCCTCTGAATGCTCTAGGTCTCTAGTTTGATCCATCCATCCTCTGAATGCTCTAGGTCTCTAGTCTGATCCATCCATCCTCTGAATGCTCCAGGTCTCTAGTTTGTTTGATCCATCCATCCTCTGAATGCTCTAGGTCTCTAGTCTGATCCATCCATCCTCTGAATGCTCTAGGTCTCTAGTTTAATCCATACATCCTCTGAATGCTCTAGGTCTCTAGTCTGATCCATCCATCCTCTGAATGCTCTAGGTCTCTAGTTTGATCCATACATCCTCTGAATGCTCTAGGTCTCTAGTTTGATCCATCCATCCTCTGAATGCTCTAGGTCTCTAGTTTGATCCATCCATCCTCTGGATGCTCTAGGTCTCTAGTTTGATCCATCCATCCTCTGAATGCTCTAGGTCTCTAGTTTGATCCATCCATCCTCTGAATGCTCTAGGTCTCTAGTTTGATCCATCCATCCTCTGAATGCTCTAGGTCTCTAGTTTGATCCATCCATCCTCTGGATGCTCTAGGTCTCTAGTCTGATCCATCCATCCTCTGAATGCTCTAGGTCTCTAGTTTGATCCATCCATCCTCTGGATGCTCTAGGTCTCTAGTTTGATCCATCCATCCTCTGGATGCTCTAGGTCTCTAGTTTGATCCATCCATCCTCTGAATGCTCTAGGTCTCTAGTTTGTGGTTGTAAAGTTTCATGAGGCTGTGATTATCCTAGAGGTCACCACAAGGTCATTTTATACAGTGAGGTCAATGAAATGTCTCCTGTGGGGACTAACATCATCACACATGAATCCAGTTGGGCTCATTGGATCCACCAGAGTCTCAGCTTTACAGTGAGAAACAATTTATGGAATTCAAGACTGTTTAGGGACCCCAGTATGCAGAAATATTCAGATACACCATTTTAGAATAGGAGACAATAACACATTTATACTGCATGTGATTATCATAAAGTGGACTAAAAGTCCTGTGTTTGTTGGACCCGTCCACCATCAGTGGTCTTTCTCTCTCTTTATACTTCGTCACTAACTCTTACTGTAGCATTTATACGTGGATGCGATTACATTGCAATCAGTACATGGCGTACAAATGACACGCAGAAATCAAGAAAGGCGTACGTATTGCACGCTAAACGCCTTCTGCATCATCGTGGCATTTGTTCGCCTTCTCGTGCGAACGGGCCGCTCAGCTCGTCGGGATCAGATTAGCTCAGTGATGTCGTGTTGATGTCATAATGATAAGAACTTCCTCCGATGGGACAATAAAGATGTGAACTGAGCTGAAGTGATGTCGTGGTGGTGAGGTATTGTTGTTATGATGATGTCATGGTGATGTATGTGTTTCTCTCTTGGTTTCCAGGGCGACCAGACGGAGCCGTGCGCCGGTCGGGACTGCTCCACCTGTCAGTGTTTCCCAGCCAAAGGAGCGAGGGTGAGACTCCGCCCGCTCACACACAGCAGCCAATCAATGCCCAGCTGCAGTATGACATCATCACAGATGCAGACAGTCTGTTAACAGAAGTGTGATACGTTCACTGTCGGCTCGTAAACCACAGACACTAGAAAACACACACACACACACACACACACACACACACACACACACACACACACACACACTCTGTAATAATGAGCTGCTGGATGGAGGAGTGTTAGTGAGGAATGTGTTAGTGTTCAATTAGCAGCTGTTTACCTTAAACTGAGTCAGCAGATTATACACACACACACACATACACACACACATACACACACAAACACAGCAGTGTGAAATCACAGTTTTACCTCTCCCTCCATAAACGCATCTTTCAGAGAATGTTGACAGATTAAGACAAAGTGAGTCCAAAAGGTTGTCATGGTGTGGTCCAGATGTTTCTGTCCACTATGTGGTCCAGATGTTTCTGTCCACTATGTGGTCCAGATGTTTCTGTCCACTATGTGGTACATACAGTATCTTTCTGTACACAGGCATAGTGAGGTCCAGATGTTTCTGTATATAGACATAGTGAGGTCCAGATGTTGTTGTACATAGACATAGTGAGGTCCAGATGTTGTTGTACATAGGGACAGTGAGGTCCAGATGTTTTTGTACATAGACATAGTGAGATCCAGATGTTGTACATAGGGGCAGTGAGGTCCAGATGTTTTTGTACATAGACATAGTGAGATCCAGATGTTGTTGTACATAGGGACAGTGAGGTCCAGATGTTTTTGTACATAGACATAGTGAGATCCAGATGTTGTTGTACATAGGGACAGTGAGGTCCAGATGTTGTTGTACATAGAGACAGTGAGGTCCAGATGTTTCTGTACATAGGGATAGTGAGGTCCAGATGTTTCTGTACATAGGGACAGTTTGGTCCAGATGTTTCTGTGCAAAGTCACAGTGTGGTCCAGATGTTTCTGTACATAGTCTCAGCGAGGTCCAGATGTTGTTGTACATAGGGACAGTGAGGTTCAGATGTTGTTGTACATAGGGACAGTGAGGTCCAGATGTTTCTGCATATAGGGACAGTGTGGTCCAGATGTTTCTGTCCACTATGTGGTCCAGATGTTTCCATCCACTATGTGGTCCAGATGTTTCCGTCCACTATGTGATCCAGATGTTTCTGTCTACTATGTGATCTAGATGTTTCTGTCCACTATGTGGTCCAGATGTTTCCATCCACTATGTGGTCCAGATGTTTCCATCCACTATGTGGTCCAGATGTTTCCGTCCACTATGTGATCCAGATGTTTCCATCCACTATGTGGTCCAGATGTTTCCGTCCACTATGTGATCCAGATGTTTCTGTCTACTATGCGGTCCAGATGTTTCTGCGTGTGTTTGTGTCTAGTGAAGAACTGGTGTGAAGTTGATGTAACTCAGGAGCCAATCAAAGAGCTCATAAAGCATCACATGTCACTACAATCAGCTGATCGAGTAAACAACAACATCTATCTGAGCAGAAACATCAACTCCAGTGTGACCTCCAGTGTGTATGCGTGTGTGCGTGCGTGCATGTGTGTGTGTTTGTACAGCTGGGGGCAGCAGACAGGCAGAGAGGATTGTGGGAAGGCGTCTGTCTCAGTGATTTCACAGTTCAGTGGTTTCAGAGAAAGACGGCCAGAGAGAGGACTAACAGAGATCACAGCTGTCACATCTCATCACACACACACTCTACACACACACACACACACACACACACACACACACACACACACACACACACACACACCGAGAGCTCAACTGAAATATCAGCAGGTTGATTTCGATCAATAATGATTTAAACTCACTACAGATTTATCAATAACAGTATCAGTGTATCTGTCAACAGATGCATTTATCCTCCATATAAATCACTTGTACTGTATATAAATGTGTATATATATACACACACACACACACACACATACACACACACACGTGTGTGTGTATGTGTGTATATATATATATATATGGTCATAAATGGTTTATAACACACTACCATGTAAACATTTTAAGTGTTTATTAATGTAACTAACTCGTTTACTCTCGCTCGTTAACTCTCCCTAGTTAACTCTCGCTCATTTACTCTCGCTCGTTAACTCTCATTCGTTAACTCTCGCTCGTTAACTCTCGCTCGTTAACTCTCCCTAGTTAACTCTCGCTCGTTAACTCTCGCTCGTTAACTCTCCCTAGTTAACTCTCGCTCATTAACTCTCGCTCATTTACTCTCTCTAGTTTACTCTCGCTCGTTAACTCTCCCTAGTTAACTCTCGCTCATTAACTCTCGCTCGTTTACACTCTCTAGTTTACTCTCGCTCGTTAACTCTCCCTAGTTAACTCTCGCTCATTAACTCTCGCTCGTTTACTCTCTCTAGTTTACTCTCGCTCGTTAACTCTCCCTAGTTAACTCTCGCTCATTAACTCTCGCTCATTAACTCTCCCTAGTTAACTCTCACTCATTAACTCTCGCTCGTTAACTCTCTCTAGTTTACTCTCGCTCGTTAACTCTCCCTAGTTAACTCTCGCTCATTAACTCTCGCTCATTAACTCTCCCTAGTTAACTCTCATTCGTTTACTCTCGCTCGTTAACTCTCGCTCGTTTACTCTCTCTAGTTTACTCTCCCTAGTTAACTCTCATTCGTTAACTCTCTAGTTTACTCTCGCTCGTTAACTCTCCCTAGTTAACTCTCGCTCATTAACTCTCCCTAGTTAACTCTCGCTCATTAACTCTCGCTCATTTACTCTCTCTAGTTTACTCTCGCTCGTTAACTCTCCCTAGTTAACTCTCGCTCATTAACTCTCGCTCGTTAACTCTCCCTAGTTAACTCTCGCTCATTAACTCTCTCTAGTTTACTCTCGCTCGTTAACTCTCCCTAGTTAACTCTCGCTCATTAACTCTCGCTCATTAACTCTCCCTAGTTAACTCTCATTCGTTTACTCTCGCTCGTTAACTCTCCCTAGTTAACTCTCGCTCATTAACTCTCGCTCGTTAACTCTCCCTAGTTAACTCTCGCTCATTTACTCTCGCTCGTTAACTCTCCCTAGTTAACTCTCATTCGTTTACTCTCGCTCGTTAACTCTCGCTCGTTAACTCTCGCTCGTTAACTCTCGCTCGTTAACACTCTCTAGTTAACTCTCGCTCGTTAACTCTCTCTAGTTAACTCTCGCTCATTAACTCTCGCTCATTAACTCTCCCTAGTTAACTCTCGCTCGTTAACTCTCTCTAGTTTACTCTCGCTCGTTAACTCTCCCTAGTTAACTCTCGCTCATTAACTCTCGCTCATTAACTCTCCCTAGTTAACTCTCATTCGTTTACTCTCGCTCGTTAACTCTCGCTCGTTAACTCTCGCTCGTTTACACTCTCTAGTTTACTCTCACTCGTTAACTCTCCCTAGTTAACTCTCGCTCATTAACTCTCGCTCATTAACTCTCCCTAGTTAACTCTCGCTCATTAACTCTCGCTCATTAACTCTCCCTAGTTAACTCTCACTCATTAACTCTCGCTCGTTAACTCTCTCTAGTTTACTCTCGCTCGTTAACTCTCCCTAGTTAACTCTCGCTCATTAACTCTCGCTCATTAACTCTCCCTAGTTAACTCTCATTCGTTTACTCACGCTCGTTAACTCTCATTCGTTAACTCTCTCTAGTTTACTCTCGCTCATTAACTCTCCCTAGTTAACTCTCGCTCGTTAACTCTCTCTAGTTTACTCTCGCTCGTTAACTCTCCCTAGTTAACTCTCGCTCATTAACTCTCGCTCATTAACTCTCCCTAGTTAACTCTCATTCGTTTACTCTCGCTCGTTAACTCTCGCTCGTTAACTCTCGCTCGTTAACTCTCGCTCGTTTACACTCTCTAGTTTACTCTCACTCGTTAACTCTCGCTCGTTAACTCTCCCTAGTTAACTCTCGCTCATTAACTCTCGCTCATTAACTCTCCCTAGTTAACTCTCGCTCATTAACTCTCGCTCATTAACTCTCCCTAGTTAACTCTCACTCATTAACTCTCGCTCGTTAACTCTCTCTAGTTTACTCTCGCTCGTTAACTCTCCCTAGTTAACTCTCGCTCATTAACTCTCGCTCATTAACTCTCCCTAGTTAACTCTCATTCGTTTACTCTCGCTCGTTAACTCTCATTCGTTAACTCTCTCTAGTTTACTCTCGCTCGTTAACTCTCCCTAGTTAACTCTCGCTCATTAACTCTCGCTCATTTACTCTCTCTAGTTTACTCTCGCTCATTAACTCTCGCTCATTAACTCTCCCTAGTTAACTCTCACTCATTAACTCTCGCTCGTTAACTCTCTAGTTTACTCTCGCTCGTTAACTCTCCCTAGTTAACTCTCGCTCATTAACTCTCCCTAGTTAACTCTCATTCGTTTACTCTCGCTCGTTTACTCTCTCTAGTTTACTCTCCCTAGTTAACTCTCATTCGTTAACTCTCTCTAGTTTACTCTCGCTCGTTAACTCTCCCTAGTTAACTCTCGCTCATTAACTCTCGCTCATTAACTCTCGCTCGTTAACTCTCCCTAGTTAACTCTCGCTCATTAACTCTCGCTCGTTTACTCTCTCTAGTTTACTCTCGCTCGTTAACTCTCCCTAGTTAACTCTCGCTCATTAACTCTCGCTCATTAACTCCCTAGTTAACTCTCATTCGTTTACTCTCGCTCGTTAACTCTCGCTCGTTAACTCTCTAGTTTACTCTCCCTAGTTAACTCTCGCTCATTAACTCTCGCTCGTTAACTCTCGCTCATTAACTCTCGCTCGTTTACTCTCTCTAGTTAACTCTCATTCGTTTACTCTCGCTCATTAACTCTCGCTCATTAACTCTCCCTAGTTAACTCTCATTCGTTTACTCTCGCTCGTTAACTCTCGCTCGTTAACTCTCTCTAGTTTACTCTCCCTAGTTAACTCTCGCTCATTAACTCTCGCTCGTTAACTCTCGCTCATTAACTCTCGCTCGTTTACTCTCTCTAGTTTACTCTCCCTAGTTAACTCTCGCTCATTAACTCTCGCTCGTTAACTCTCGCTCATTAACTCTCGCTCGTTTACTCTCTCTAGTTTACTCTCGCTCGTTAACTCTCCCTAGTTAACTCTCGCTCATTAACTCTCGCTCATTAACTCTCCCTAGTTAACTCTCATTCGTTTACTCTCGCTCGTTAACTCTCGCTCGTTAACTCTCGCTCGTTAACTCTCTCTAGTTTACTCTCTCTAGTTAACTCTCATTCGTTTACTCTCGCTCATTAACTCTCGCTCATTAACTCTCCCTAGTTAACTCTCATTCGTTTACTCTCGCTCGTTAACTCTCGCTCGTTAACTCTCTCTAGTTTACTCTCCCTAGTTAACTCTCGCTCATTAACTCTCGCTCGTTAACTCTCGCTCATTAACTCTCGCTCGTTTACTCTCTCTAGTTTACTCTCGCTCGTTAACTCTCCCTAGTTAACTCTCGCTCATTAACTCTCGCTCATTAACTCTCCCTAGTTAACTCTCATTCGTTTACTCTCGCTCGTTAACTCTCGCTCGTTAACTCTCTCTAGTTTACTCTCCCTAGTTAACTCTCGCTCATTAACTCTCGCTCATTAACTCTCGCTCATTAACTCTCCCTAGTTAACTCTCATTCGTTTACTCTCGCTCATTAACTCTCGCTCATTAACTCTCCCTAGTTAACTCTCATTCGTTTACTCTCGCTCATTAACTCTCGCTCATTAACTCTCCCTAGTTAACTCTCATTCGTTTACTCTCGCTCGTTAACTCTCGCTCGTTAACTCTCTCTAGTTTACTCTCGCTCATTTACTCTCGCTCGTCCACTCTCGCTCGTTTACTCTCTCTAGTTTACTCTCTCTGGTTTACTCTCTCTGGTTTACTCTCGCTCGTTCAGTCTCACTCGTTCACTCTCACTCGTTCAGTCTCACTCGTTCACTCTCACTCGTCCAGTCTCGCTCGTCCAGTCTCACTCGTTCACTCTCACTCGTCCAGTCTCACTCGTTCACTCTCACTCGTCCAGTCTCGCTCGTCCAGTCTCACTCGTTCACTCTCACTCGTCCAGTCTCACTCGTTCACTCTCACTCGTTCAGTCTCACTCGTTCAGTCTCACTCGTTTAGTCTCATTCGTTTAGTCTCACAGAGGTAAATAGAGTTTCATTGAATTAGAAATCAAACATCGGGTTCATCCATGATCATCAGTCAGAGACACATGTGACTCACTCAGTTAATGATCTTGATCAATAACGTTCGACCATATTATGTGTTTATATTGATTATCAGATTATTATCAGATGTTTAAACTGTTGATATATCGGTGTCGTCCTCACAGATCCAGAATCAGCTGAGCTGTAGACAGAACTCAGGTGGCTCTGAGTTTAAACAGTGTCTCACTTTTTATATAAAGTCATCACTTTCTTATTTATTGTTGGCAGAAAATCTCCATTTCCCTTTTCGGAAAACCACAATACTGTTTTATGTGTATAAAGAGTATCTTTCAGTGTAATCTGTAATCTTTAATCTGTAATCTGTCGTCTGATTAACATCGAGACTGTCTGAGCTGCTGTTCGTGTGTGTGTTATTGTTATATCACACTGCCCTCCTGTGGTCAGGATATGAATCAACATATATGATGATATACAGTATAATACCATAATATATATATATATATATTATATATGTATCAAAATACTAAAGGGAGAATTGTCAAGTATTTAATACTCAAATATGCTGCTTTAAGCAAATGTATGTATATATTCATTATTGGAAATCAATTAACATAAAACAATGAGAGATATTGTCCAGAAACCCTCACAGCTACTGCATTAATTATATATTTTTTTTCTTAATATACATATATATTTCTCTTTATATATATATATATATATATATATATATATATATATATATACTGTATATTGTATATAAGATATTAAGAGAGAAAAAAAATTATCATTATATTCATAATATTATTATATTTACATGTATATGTATATATTTATTTTTCTCTTAATGTATTTATATATTAT
>NC_133801.1:1254662-1297162 GCF_043250625.1 Sebastes fasciatus
CCGTGAGACTGGGCTGTTTATTCTGGCCACGCCCCCTCAGTGACATCACTGAGGGGGCGTGGCCAGAATAACTTCAGTCAGCAGCCTTTAAAGCTTCAGAACTGAGGATTCACTGTTTACTGTGGACTTTATCAGTAGCAGTAGTACTGTGTAGTACTGTGTAGTAATACAGTACTGTGTGTGGTCCACAGGGGGATCAGGGCCTCCAGGGGCCTCCGGGGCCGTTTGAATACGTCGACCCTCCAGAAGACCTGTACATTAAAGGAGAACCGGTGGGTGGGGCTTCAGTCTGTTACAGCCAATCAGATCACAGCTTTATACTCTAATACTGTTCTACTGTAGTCCTACTGTAGTCCTACTGTAGTCCTACTGTAGTCCTACTGTAGTTCTACTGCGGTTCTACTATAGTTCTACTGTAGTTCTACTGCGGTTCTACTATAGTTCTACTGTAGTCCTACTATAGTTCTACTGTAGTCCTACTGTAGTCTTACTGTAGTTCTACTGCGGTTCTACTGTAGTCCTACTATAGTTCTACTGTAGTTCTACTGTAGTACTATAATTCTACTGCAGCTCTACTGCAGTTCTACTGTAGTTCTACTGTAATCTTACTGTAGTTCACTGTAGTCCTACTATAGTTTTGCTGTAGTTCTACTGTAAATGTCCTGAGACTCTAAACCTGTTCCACTGTGGTTCTATTGTACTTACTCCATGTCTTTGCTGTAGTTCTGGTTCTGTTGGTTCTAATGTTGGATTCTGTTGGTTCTTCAGGGTCCTCCGGGGCCTAAAGGAGTCTGTGGAGTTCAAGGACTGCCGGTAAGTTCAGATATCAGATCAAACCTCTGGAACATCTGGCTGAAGGAACGCAGGGTTTTCCTGAACACACGGTTCTAATGAACACAGGGTTCTCCTGAACACAGGGTTCTAATGAACACAGGGTTCTCCTGAACCCAGGGTTCTCCTGAACATGAGGTTCTTCTGAACGCAGGGTTCTAATTAACACAGGGTTCTCCTGAACACAGGGTTCTAATGAAAACAGGGTTCTAATGAACACAAGGTTCTCCTGAACACAGGGTTCTCCTGAACACAAGGTTCTCCTGAGCACAGGGTTCTTATGAACACAGGGTTCTAATGAACACGAGGTTCTCCGTAACTCAGGTTTCTAATGAACACAAGGTTTTAATGAACATGAGGTTCTCCTGAACAAAGAGTTCTCCTGAGCATAGTGTTCTAATGAACACAGGGTTCTAATGAAAACGAGGTTCTTCTGAACACAGGGTTCTCCTGAACATGAAGTTCTCCTAAACACATGGTTCTCCTGAGCACAGGATTCTCCTGAAAACAGGGTTCTAATGAACACAGGGTTCTCCTGAACAAAGGGTTCTCCTGAACACAAGGTTCTCCTGAGCACAGGGTTCTAATGAACACAAAGTTCTAATGAACACAAGGTTCTCCTAAACACAGGGTTCTCCTAAACACAGGGTTCTAATGAACACAAGGTTCTAATGAACACAAGGTTCTCCTGAACACAGAGTTCTCCTGAGCACATGGTTCTCCTAAACACAGGGTTCTAATGAACACGTGGTTCTTCTGAACACAGGGTTATCCTGAACACGAAGTTCTCCGGAACACAGGGTTCTCCTGAGCACAGGGTTCTCCTGAACACAGGGTTCTCCTGAACACAGGGTTCTAATGAACACAGGGTTCTCCTGATTGTTACCAGGAACATCATGTGATCTATGTGTTTCTTCTTGAGATGGACTCGTGTTTAGAGAACACCTTCAGGTTGACTTCAGTCAGAATCCGGTTGATAAACATTCCGAATGTTATTGATCACATATTGATTGTTCTGAATGTGGAACGTGTGGAACGTGTGGAACGTGTGGAACGTGTGGAACGTGTGGAACGTGTGGAACGTGTGGAACGTGGAGGTGATGATGTTTGTGTTTCAGGGTTTGGACGCTCTCACAGGGATCAAAGGAGAGAAAGGGATTGTGGGATTTCCTGGTTCGAGGGTGAGTAACCCTCCGTCCTCACGTTATTGATCAGTATTGATTAACCCTCCGTCCTCACGTTATTGATCACTATAGATCAGTATTGATTAACCCTCCGTCCTCACGTTATTGATCACTATAGATCAGTATTGATTAACCCTCCGTCCTCACGTTATTGATCAGTATAGATCAGTATTGATTAATCCTCCGTCCTCACGTTATTGATCAGTATAGATCAGTATTGATTAATCCTCTGTCCTCACGTTATTGATCAGTATTGATTAACCCTCCATTCTGATGTTATTGATCAGTAGATCAGTATTGATTAACCCTCCGTCCTCATGTTATTGATCAGTATAGATCAGTATTGATTAACCCTACGTCCTCACGTTATTGATCAGTATAGATCACTATTGAATAACCCTCCGTCCTCACGTTATTGATCAGTATAGATCAGTATTGATTAATCCTCCATTCTGATGTTATTGATCGGTATAGATCAGTATTGATTAACCCTCCGTCCTCACGTTATTGATCACTATAGATCAGTATTGATTAACCCTCCGTCCTCACGTTATTGATCACTATAGATCAGTATTGATTAACCCTCCGTCCTCACGTTATTGATCACTATAGATCAGTATTGATTAACCCTCCGTCCTCACGTTATTGATCAGTATAGATCAGTATTGATTAATCCTCCGTCCTCACGTTATTGATCAGTATAGATCAGTATTGATTAATCCTCTGTCCTCACGTTATTGATCAGTATTGATTAACCCTCCATTCTGATGTTATTGATCAGTAGATCAGTATTGATTAACCCTCCGTCCTCATGTTATTGATCAGTATAGATCAGTATTGATTAACCCTACGTCCTCACGTTATTGATCAGTATAGATCACTATTGAATAACCCTCCGTCCTCACGTTATTGATCAGTATAGATCAGTATTGATTAATCCTCCATTCTGATGTTATTGATCAGTATAGATCAGTATTGATTAATCCTCCATTCTGATGTTATTGATCGGTATAGATCAGTATTGATTAACCCTCCGTCCTCACGTTATTGATCAGTATAGATCAGTTTTGATTAATCCTCCATTCTGATGTTATTGATCAGTATAGATCAGTATTAATTAACCCTCCGTCCTCACGTTATTGATCAGTATAAATCAGTATTGAATAACCCTCCGTCCTCACGTTATTGATCAGTATAGATCAGTATTGATTAACCCTCTGTCCTCACGTTATTGATCAGTATAGATCAGTATTGATTAACCATCCGTCCTAAAAGTTATTGATCAGTATAGATCAGTATTGATTAACCCTCCGTCCTCACGTTATTGATCAGTATAGATCAGTATTGATTAACCCTCCGTCCTCACGTTATTGATCAGTATAAATCAGTATTAATTAACCCTCCGTCCTCACGTTATTGATCAGTATAGGTCAGTATTGATTAACCATCCGTCCTAAAGGTTATTGATCAGTATAGATCAGTATTGATTAACCATCCGTCCTAAAGGTTATTGATCAGTATAGATCAGTATTGATTAACCCTCCGTCCTCACGTTATTGATCAATATAAATCAGTATTGATTAACCCTACGTCCTCACGTGTGATGTGTTTGGGTGTTTCAGGGATTTTCTGGTAGCCCTGGTCTGCTCGGAGAGACGGGATTCAAGGTGAGTTAACAACACTGTATAAAGATATAAAAGCTGACATAATGATAATTAAACTTCTTACTCATACTCCCCTTTATGACAGTTAGTTACTCTGTTTAAATGATAGACCTGTCAGCCAATCACAACCCGTCACGTGTTTTTGTGTTTTCAGGGGATTGGAGGAAGTCCAGGTCTCCCAGGTCTGATTGGACGAGAAGGTCCTAAGGTCAGTCTGTCTGTGTGACATCATCATAACCGTGCTGACCAATCACAGTAACAGTAACACAATATGCTCGTATCACGTGCACGCGCCTGGTATTTATGTGCACGCGTTGATTAAAGCCGGTCTGTTCCCAGGGCATGATGGGAGATCCAGGTCCTAAAGGCCTCCCTCAGGACGTAGACGTCATACACACAGGTACGGATCAATACACACTGATCCATCGGCTGACTGATGTCATCACCCTGGTATGATGTCATCACAGCTACCTGCCTCCTGTCTTCCAGGTGACGTCGGAGACCCCGGGGCCCCCGGGCTGAGGGGCCCTCCGGGAGACATGGGGCTGATGGGAATGCACGGCCCCCCCGGAGCCCCCGGCAGATCAGCACCTGGTCAGAAAACCTGCAGCCCCGTTCACACCTCATCCATATTTAAGGAGGTAAGACGATGAAATAAAGTTCTGTGTTGTTCCCCCGTCTCAGGTCCAGCAGGTGTTGTGGGTCAGAGGGGAGTTCCAGGATCCAGAGGGGACGGAGGAGATCCAGGTCAGGTGTATACTGGCGGACCCACACCTGGAGAACCTGGAAAACCAGGTCGTCCTGGACCCAGAGGACTGAAAGGAGAACAGGGGAGTCCAGGTACCAGAGAACACCTGGCGATGTCATTATCTAAAGTTAACGTGATAATAACGTAATTTGTTTTAACGCCACTAATTGAACTAATAAAAATGTCTGAAAGAAAGTTTGAAAATGTAAAAAAAAATTGCCTGAAAAATGTCCAGAAAATGACGGAAAAAGTCAGAAAAATAATGTCTGTAAAAACGCTGAAAAAGTCAGAAAAATGTAAAAAAAAATCCAGAAAAAACTCAAAGCAATATACAAAAAATGTCAGAAAATGTCCGACAAGTGTTCGAAAAAAAATGGGTTAGGGCTGTCAAAGTTAACGCAAATTTGTTTTAACTCGGAACTTAACTGTAACTAATTTCTGTAACGCATTAACGCAACTTGTGATTTTCAGGTTGTAGCGACTCAGTTTTAAAGCTAGACTGAAGATCCTGGTATCACATGAAACTAGAGAACCTGATGGATCCATCGGTACCAACCAGGTCAGACTAGCTGGTCATGAAGGAGGTTAAATAACGCTCCAAACTTAACACTACATGTTGGAGAGGAAAAACTGTCATGTCCATTTCCAAAGGGGTCCCTTGACCTCTGACCTCCAGATGTGTGAATGTAAATGGGTTCTATGGGTACCCACGAGTCTTTTTCAACAGATAGAAAATGTGCGAGTAATCAGGGTTAAATATTTGAATGACTGACGGCTCTAAAAATATTTAAATCAGTTGAGTTAAGTTATTTTTGTGTTTTCATTTTAATAATTAATCATTTCCTGTTGCCGTCCTGCTGACTTCCAGTTTTTCTCTTCAGGTACTTACTGTCTTCCCGGGGCCCCAGGAGAGTTTGGAGATCCAGGTGATCAGGGGCCCACGGGGGCCCAGGGCTTCCTAGGGTTTAAAGGTCAGTGTCTGGACAGATTGATTGATTATCGATCATTGATTGTTGGTTTTCAGTTAGTCAATAAGTGTGTTTCCTTCCACCGGAGTAGAAACACGGGACATTTTGAATGTCAGTGTAAATATCTGTCGTCTGTTAGACTCATCGGATCTCATATTGGAAATCTGAATGGTTCCTTTCTCGCTTTAAAAAACAATAAAACTAAATAACAGCTTATTTAAAGGCTTAATAATAGCTTTTTTTCCAGTAAAGGATGATAACCATGGATGTATTAACACTGGCGACGGGCGACGCTAAGCTAAATAATGTCACTTCTGCTCTAAACGGACGTGAGAACATAACATGACGCGATGAGGAAGCTCCTAGTTCAGGGAAAGATAGAAATTCAAATAGAAATATTGATCCGTATTTATTGTGTTTATTACTATTTCAACATTCTTGAGATATTTATGTTATTTGTAACATGGTTATATGGAAATAAATCTATAGTGTTTTGAAGTAAAATTCTCATTAACAGTAAATATGGAAACATGACCTAAACATGGAGAGTATATCTTTATAAGTTGTTTCATAAATGTTGTATTTTAGTGTATTTTCATCATATGTATAGTTATAGTTGTAGTCAAAGGCCCTGTTCAGACCTGTTATTAACGTGCGTCCTCAGTGATCCGATCACAAGTGGACAGCTTTAAGTACGGGTGTGCGACTCAAGACGCATTGAGGACGCATTGAGATCGGATCTTTCAGACCACATTCAGAGGTGGTCTGGGCCACATGAAGGATCGCCTACTCTACTGACGTCCCGCTGGGATCAGAGGGGGCTCTGATCTCCTCATGTGAATAGACAGACAGACCGAAATCATCAGAAAAATGTCCTGCTAAATGTCCCAAAAAATGTACGAAGAAAATGTACGAAAAATATCCGAAAACAACCGTAAAAATGTTCGAAAAATGACTGAAAAATATCAGGAAAATGTCCGAAGAAAGGCTGAAAAAATCTCCAAAATGTCTTAAAAATGTATCACAAAATGTCCAAAAATTGTCCAAAAATAAGCCCAGAAAATGTCCAAAATTGTCCGAAAAAAAACAAAAGCTGTCCATAAAAACCCCCAAAATGTCTGAAATAAAATCCCAAGAATGTCCAAAAAACTGTATAAAAAAAGGCAGACGAAATGAGACCATATAAAAGCATATCAGTCTTAGGAGGAGCTGGTCCTGATGTATTATGGGTCTTTATTTTCGGCGTTAAATGCCGAGGATGCAGGAGGTCAATAGAAAGAAACGAGGCCCCAGGATTGTTCCCTGAGGAACTCCACGTCACGGTTCTCCACATCTATATCAGTGTTTTTAAATCTACCTGTGTGTTTCAGGTCGTCCTGGCGACTGTTCTTGTGGCCCCCCAATTATACTGAGGGGCCCCCCCGGCCGTGTGGGTGACCAGGGGTCTCTGGGGTTTCCGGGAGCCCCGGGGGCCCTGGGGGAGAGAGGAGAGAAAGGTTTACCTGGAGACACAGGAGTGCGTGGACAACAGGTGAGTCATCGGACAACAGGGGTCAGAGGTTGTAGGTCAGCAGCCAGGTGAAGCACAGAGCCAGTTAGATGTTGAGTGTTTGATTGATTGATTGATTGATTGATTGATTGTTTGCAGGGTCTGGGTGGATTTCCAGGTGTCAAAGGGTTCAAAGGTCAGAAGGGAGATTTCACTGTGGTGGATTATAAAGGTGAGTTTAACATTTAAATACTTTACTCACCGGTCTCAATGAATGAATGAGCGACTTCAGGTCATAAAGGGTTCTGATTGGACTCGTGTCTCCAGGTGACAAAGGAACCCGGGGCCAGCAAGGCCCTGCAGGCAGACAAGGATTCTCAGGGAGAAGAGGACTCGACGGGCCCCCGGGGGCCTCTGGAAACCCCGGCCCCCAGGTGAGTCAGACACTCCGGGTGAACTCACACTGTCACACTTTGAAAACCATCAGGACCAACAGTCCCCCCACGGAGAGAAAGGGATGCTAATAGTTTAGCCTTCTGCTAACAGCAGCTAACGGCTCACGTTAGCTGCTGTTAGCAGAAGGCTAAATATTAGCATCATTTCCTCTCCGTCTCTGAAACGCTTCTCTGATATTGTAGCTCTAGAGCTCCAATCACAGTTACTCATCTCTAATGTCTGAGATCTGGATTCAGACAACAACACAGAGGACATTTAGATGTGGAGCTTTAGCCCACTGCTAGCGTTAGCCTCCAGCTAATGTTAGCCCACTGCTAGTGTTAGCCTCCAGCTAATGTTAGCCCACTGCTAGCGTTAGCCTCCAGTCTTTCCTTTGGTTAGCCTCCAGCTAATGTTAGCCCACTGCTAGCGTTAGCCTCCAGCTAATGTTAGCCCACTGCTAGCGTTAGCCTCCAGTCTTTCCTTTGGTTAGCCTCCAGCTAATGTTAGCCCACTGCTAGCGTTAGCCTCCAGCTAATGTTAGCCCACTGCTAGTGTTAGCCTCCAGCTAATGTTAGCCCACTGCTAGCGTTAGCCTCCAGCTAATGTTAGCCCACTGCTAGTGTTAGCCTCCAGCTAATGTTAGCCCACTGCTAGTGTTAGCCTCCAGCTAATGTTAGCCCACTGCTAGCGTTAGCCTCCAGCTAATGTTAGCCCACTGCTAGCGTTAGCCTCCAGCTAATGTTAGCCCACTGCTAGCGTTAGCCTCCAGCTAACACCGGAGACTGATACGTCATCAGGATGTTTGTTTCTTGTGGCTGTGATGAACGCTGCAGCCTGTAGGGGGCGCTGACAGCACCTCACGCTGTTACTGTTGACTGGATGACGTCTCTTTAAGTCACTTTTCTGTTTCTCTTCAGGGTGAAAGTTTCCCCAGTTCTCCTGGAGAAAGAGGCCTCCCTGGACTCTCAGGGCCAAAGGGATTATCAGGACCTTCAGGCCCCCCGGGGCGAGGTGTGGTCGGAGCAGTAGGACAGCGCGGGCAGCCTGGGGACCCGGGACCTTCAGGATTCCCTGGTCCCCCTGGGCCGAAGGGGGTTACAGGTAGAGAACGACTCCAGCAAAGTGTTAAATTACTACTCCAAATCTCCAATCCCCTGACTCCTCCTCCTCCTCTTCCTCTTTGACTCCTCCTCTTCCTTTCTGACTCCTCCTCTTCCTCTTTGACTCCTCCTCTTCCTCTTTGACGCCTCCTCTTCCTTTCTGACTCCTCCTCTTCCTCTTTGACTCCTCCTCTTCCTCTTTGACTCCTCCTCTTCCTCTTTGACGCCTCCTCTTCCTTTCTGACTCCTCCTCTTCCTCTTTGACTCCTCCTCTTCCTCTTTGTCTCTATTTAACTCCTCTTCTTCCTCTTTGACTCTATTTGACTCCTCCTCTTCCTGTTTGACTCCTCCTCTTCCTCTGTGACTCCTCCTCTTCCTCTTTGACTCCTCCTCTTCCTCTTTGACTCCTTCTCTTCCTGCAGGTGACACTCTACCCTGTGCACCCAGAAACCCCGGCGCCCCCGGAGAAAAGGGAGACCCTGGAAATGCAGGTAAACACCATCTACATCTACAACAGCTGTCTGTCTTCTCACCTGTCTGTCTGACTCCCTGTTCACCTGTCTGTCCACCTGTCTGTCTCTCCAGGTTACCGAGGACTCCCGGGTCCTCCAGGTTTTCGTGGCATAACCGGACCTGATGGAGCTAAAGGGGACAAAGGACAGCCTGGACTTCCTGGACCAAATGGACGACAAGGTACCGGAGCACACCTGTACCACACCTCTACCACACCTGTCCTTTACATCATCTCAAACATTATCTTACCTACATCCTCTCCTCCTCCTGCAGGACCTCCAGGTATTGTTGGCGACACTGGAGAAGAAGGACCTGAAGGCTTCAGTTATGGCGGAGATCCAGGTACAGTCACCTGTCATACGTAGTCTCCGTGACGTCATCCACTATGGCGAGCCGTTTCAACATTCAGTAGCTAAGACTGAATTGACTGACTATCCTGAATTAACATTAGAGATGTCTACAACTACATTATGACTAGTCCGAGTTCTTATTCCAGATATCTATAATCTCATCGTGACTAGTCCGAGTTCTTATTCCAGATATCTATAATCTCATCGTGACTAGTCCGAGTTCTTATTCCAGATATCTATAATCTCATCGTGACTAGTCCGAGTTCTTATTCCAGATATCTATAATCTCATCGTGACTAGTCAGAGTTGTTGTCATGACGTTGCTCATCAAGGCTTCCCATTGGATATTGGCCCAAAAATATTCAAAGAAACATCCGTGAAAAAAGTTTAACAAAAGTGTGAAAAAAGTCAAAAACATGTCCCAAAAAGGTATGAAAAAAAGTATAGAAAAAAGTAAAAAAATATCCGAAATAAAAGTTTACAAAAAGAATTCTGAAAAAACGCAAAAAAATGTCCAAGAGATGTCCTAAAAATTTCTGAAAAAAGTTAAAAAAAAAAAGTCAGACGAATGTCCAAAATTTTTTTGTCCTAAAAAATATCCGAAAACGAGTATGAAAACTGTCTGAAAAAAGTATGAAAAAAGTTAAAAAAAAATTCTGAAAAAAAAGTTTTAAAAAAGTCCCAAAAAGGTCTGAAAAAAGTTTTAAAAACTGGCAGACAAATGTACAAAAAATCTAAAAAAAAAGTCTGAAAATGTCCACAAAAAAAAAAAGAATTAAAAAAAAAAAGTAAAATAATAAAGTCAGACAAATCTCCGAAAAAAAGGTTTAAAAAAATGTCCGAAAAAATATCCGAAAAAGAGTATGAAAAATGTCTGAAAAAAGCTTGAATAAGATGTCAGACAAATGTCCGAAAAAGAGTCTGAAAAAATGTATAAAAAAATGGCTGAAGATTCTTTTTTTCTTAAAATGTCAAAAGAAATATCTGAAAAAACGCAAAAAAATGTCCAAGAGATGTCCCCAAAAATTCGGAAAAGAAAGTCAGACAACTGTCCGAATATTTTTTTAAAAATGTCCGAAAAATATCCGAAAACGAGTATGAAAAAGTATGAAAAAAGTTTTAAAAAATGTCTGAAAAAAAAGTCCCATAAAGGTCTGAAAAAAGTTTTAAAAAAATGTCAAACAAATGTCAAAAATGTCCCAAAAAGGTCTGAAAAAAGTTTTACAAAAATGGCAGACAATGTCCAAAAAAATTCAGAAAAATGAAAAAAAAAAAAAAAATTCAGAAAAAAGTTAAAAAAAAATGTTTCTTTCAAAAAACATCCGAAAAAAAGTTTAAAAACAAAAGTCTGAAAAAGTTTTTAAAAAAGTAAAAAAATAAAGTCAGACAAATCTCCGAAAAAAAGGTTTAAAAAAATGTCAGACAAATGTCCGAAAAAGAGTCTGACAAATGTCTGAAAAAATGTATCAATAAATGGCCGAAGATTTTTCTTTTTTAAAATGTTAAAAAAATAGCCAAAAAAAAAGTTTACAAAACAAATTCTGAAAAAACGCAAAAATATTTCCAAGACATGTCCCAAAAAAATTCGGAAAAATAGTCAGACAACTGTCCAAATTTTTTTTTTTAAATATCCGAAAAATATCCAAAAACGATTATGAAAAAGTATGAAAAAAGTTAAAAAAAAAAAATTTCTAAAAAAAAAAGTTTTAAAAAAAGTCCCAAAAAGGTCTGAAAAAAGTTTTAAAAACTGGCAGACAAATGTACAAAAAATCGCCCAAAAAAAAAAAAAAATTCTGAAAAAAGGTAAAGAAAAAGGACAAAAAACATCAGAAAAAAAGTTTAAAAACAAAACTCTAAAAAAGTCTTAAAAAAAAGTAAAAAAATAAAGTCAGACAAATCTCCGAAAAAAAGGTTTAAAAAAATGTCCGAAAAAATATCAAAAAAAGAGTATGAAAAATGTATGAAAAAAAGCTTGAAGAAGATGTCAGACAAATGTCCGAAAAAGAGTCTGAAAAAATGTATCAGAAAATGGCCGAAGATTTTTTTTTTCTTAAAATGTCAAAAAAAATATCCGAAAAAACGCAAAAAAATGTCCAAGAGATGTCCCAAAAAACTCGGAAAAGAAAGTCAGACAACTGTCCGAATATTTTTTTAAAAATTTCTGAAAAATATCCGAAAACGAGTATGAAAAAGTATGACAAAAGTAAAAAAGTATGTCTGAAAAAAAAGACCCATAAAGGTCTGAAAAAGTTTTAAAAAAATGTCAAACAAATGTCAAAAAAGTCCCAAAAAGGTCTGAAAAAAGTTTTAAAAAATGGCAGACAATGTCCAAAAAATGTCAAAAAAAAGTCTGAAAATGTCAAAAAAAATTCAGAAAAATGAAAAAAAAAAAAATAATTCAGAAAAAAAGTTACAATTTTTTTTTCCAAAATACATCTGAAAAAAAAATCTCCGAAAAAAAAGGTTTAAAAAAATGTCTGAAAAAAGTATGAAAAAAATGTCAGACAAATGTTCGAAAAAGAGTCTGAAAAATGTCTGAAAAATGTATCAATAAATGGCCGAAGATTTTTATTTTTTTAAATGTAAAAAAAAATAGCCGAAAAAAAAGTTTACGAAACAAAATCTTAAAAAAACGCAAAAAAATGTCCAAGAGATGTCCCAAAAAATTCGGAAAAAAAGTCAGACAAATGTCCGAAATTCTTTTTAAAAATATCTGAAAAAAAGTATGAAAAAGTATGAAAAAATTCCAAAAAGGTCTGAGAAAAGTTTTAAAAAAAGGCAGAAAATATCCAAAAAATTTCCAAAAAAAGTCTGAAAATGTCCGAAAAAAAATAATTTAAAAATAAATGTCCAAAAAACATCTGAAAAAAAGTTTAAAAACAAGTCTGAAAAACAAGTCTGAAAAAAAGTCTAAATAAAAAGGTAAAAAAATAAAGTCTGAAAAATGTCCGAAGATTTTTTTTTTACATTTCAAAAGAAATATCCAAAAAAAAGTTTACAAAAAAAATTCTGAAAAAACGCAAAAAATGTCAGAGATGTCCCAAAAAATTTGGAAAAAAAAGTCAGACAAATGTCTGAAAAAAGTTTTAAAAAATGTCAGACAAATGTCCAAAACGTCTGAAAAATGTCCAAAAAAGAAGTAAAAAGAAATGTCAGAAAAATAGTTTACAAAAAAAAGTTTGAAAAAAGGCAACAAATTTAAAAAAAATGTCCAAAAAAGATCTGAAAAAAGTAAAAAAAAAAATGTCAGACAAATATAATTTGTCCATTTTGACCTGTCTCTCTGAACCACTTTGAACATGAAAACGTGAGGTTGGACTCTGGTTGGTTTTCCTGACTTGTTTGAGCCGATTTGAACACAACAATCATGCTCAGACCAGAGCAACCGCACAGAGACCCTTTAGAGGAGGTGGTCTGGGTCACAAACCAGTTCTGGAGTGGTTTGTTTGGTGGGAACGTGATCTGAATGAAGAGAATCAGCTGTGTTTACAGTATGTTTCACTGTTTTTATACCAGGCTCTCCGGGGCTCCCAGGCTCTCCTGGACTCAGGGGCCCAGCAGGAGATTCTGTCGTCGGGCCCTCAGGACCCATCGGCTTCCCAGGGCGACCGGGCTCTCAGGGACCTAAAGGAGTCCCGGGCCCCCCTGGCAACAACGGACTAGAAGGTGAAGTTCTGTTCCTGAATATCATCAGTTCTTCTTTCTACATCAGAATAACAGTAAAACAAACACAACAGGATTCAGTTTGAAAGAATCTGAAGTTCCCAGAAATGGTCAAATGTAAATTTATATGTTCAGGACTCCTGGGTCTGGCTGGGGACCCCGGATCAACGGGCCAGAGAGGACAGGATGGGGCCCCAGGTATAACCGGCCCCCAGGGGCCCACTGCTGGCCTCTGTGATGCAGGGAAACCCGGTTCCAGGGGCTTCTTTGGTCCTCAGGGACCCATAGGACCCCCAGGTAAACTGTGGCTCCTCAGGATGCTCACTTTACTTTCCTGTACTTTACTTCACTTTGTTTACTTTACTTTACTTATATTTCACTTTACTTTACTTTACTTTAGTTTACTTTACTTTACTTTACTTTACTTTACTTTACTTTAGTTTACTTTACTTTACTTTACTTATATTTCACTTTACTTTAATTTTTTTTACTTTACTTTACTTTACTTTACTTTACTTTACTTTAGTTTACTTTACTTTACTTTACTTATATTTCACTTTACTTTACTTTACTGTAGTTTACTTTACTTCACTTTATTTCACTTTACTTTACTTTACTTTACTTTACTGTAGTTTACTTTACTTTACTTTACTGTAGTTTACTTTACTTCACTTTATTTCACTTTACTTTACTTTACTTTACTTTACTGTAGTTTACTTTACTTTACTGTAGTTTACTTTACTTTACTTTACTTTACTTTACTTTACTGTAGTTTACTTTACTTTACTTTATTTCACTTTACTTTACTTTACTTTACTGTAGTTTACTTTACTTCACTTTACTTTACTTTACTGTAGTTTACTTTACTTTACTTTATTTCACTTTACTTTACTTTACTTTACTTTACTGTAGTTTACTTTACTTTACTTTACTTTACTGTAGTTTACTTTACTTCACTTTATTTCACTTTACTTTACTTTACTTTACTTCACTTTGTTTACTTTACTTTACTTATATTTCACTTTACTTTACTTTACTGTAGTTTACTTTACTTTACTGTAGTTTACTTTACTTTACTTTAGTTTACTTTACTTTACTTTACTTTACTGTAGTTTACTTTACTTCACTTTATTTCACTTTACTTTACTTTACTTTACTGTAGTTTACTTTACTTTACTTTACTTTACTTTACTTTACTGTAGTTTACTTTACTTTACTTTAGTTTACTTTACTTTACTTTACTTTACTGTAGTTTACTTTACTTTACTTTACTTTACTTTACTTTACTGTAGTTTACTTTACTTTATTTCACTTTACTTTACTTTACTTTACTTTACTGTAGTTTACTTTACTTCACTTTATTTCACTTTACTTTACTTTACTTTACTGTAGTTTACTTTACTTTACTTTACTTTACTTTACTGTAGTTTACTTTACTTCACTTTATTTCACTTTACTTTACTTTACTTTACTTCACTTTGTTTACTTTACTTTACTTATATTTCACTTTACTTTACTTTACTGTAGTTTACTTTACTTTACTGTAGTTTACTTTACTTTAGTTTACTTTACTTTACTTTACTGTAGTTTACTTTACTTCACTTTATTTCACTTTACTTTACTTTACTTTACTTTACTGTAGTTTACTTTACTTCACTTCACTTTACTTTACTTTACTTTACTTTAGTTTACTTTACTTTACTTTATTTCACTTTACTTTACTTTACTATACTGTAGTTTACTTTACTTCACTTTACGTTACTTTACTTTACTTTACTGTAGTTTACTTTACTTCACTTTATTTCACTTTACTTTACTTTACTTTACTGTAGTTTACTTTACTTTACTTTACTTATATGACTCTGTGATGTCATATTTCTGTTCAGGTTTTCCGGGGGAGAAAGGTGAGATCGGTGAGGCGGGTCCTCCAGGTTTTGGCCCTCAAGGTCCTAAAGGGAAACCGGGCTCTCCAGGATTCCCGGGGTACCCAGGGCCCCAGGGTCCCTCTGGCTCCAGTGGAGATCCCGGACTGCAGGGGCCCGACGGGCAGAAAGGTGAACTCCTCCCACCAACACAGCTGTGTTTAGATGTTTCCTGATGACGGGTACACAGAAATACTAACCGTCTGTTTCAGGTCTGACGGGGCCCCGGGGCCCGGACGGAGGGCCGGGGGCCCCTGGACAGACCGGGGCCCTCGGACCCCCGGGGAGGACAGGGGAGAGAGGGTTCAACGGACGAGACGGAGGTCTAGGATGTGAGGGCCAGAAAGGGGAGAAAGGTAAACACTGAGTGATACTACTACAGCACTACTACAGCACTACTACAGTACTACTACAGCACTACTACAGTACTACTACAGCACTACTACAGTACTACTACAGCACTACTACAGTACTACTACAGCACTACTACAGTACTACTACAGCACTACTACAGCACTACTACAGCACTACTACAGCACTACTACAGCACTACTACAGTACTACTACAGTACTACTACAGTACTACTACAGCACTACTACAGCACTACTACAGTACTACTACAGCACTACTACAGCACTACTACAGTACTACCACAGTACTACCACAGCACTACTACAGCACTACTACAGCACTGCTACAGCACTGCTACAGTACTACTACAGTACTACTACTACTACAGCACTACTACAGTACTACTACAGCACTACTACAGCACTACTACAGCACTACTACAGTACTACTACAGCACTACTACAGCACTACTACAGTACTACTACAGCACTACTACAGTACTACTACAGTACTACTACAGCACTACTACAGTACTACTACAGCACTACTACAGCACTACTACAGCACTACTACAGTACTACTACAGTACTACTACAGCACTACTACAGCACTACTACAGCACTACTACAGCACTACTACAGTACTACTACAGCACTACTACAGTACTACCACAGCACTACTACAGCACTACTACAGCACTACTACTACTACAGCACTACTACAGTACTACTACAGCACTACTACAGCACTGCTACAGTACTACTACAGCACTGCTACAGTACTACTACAGTACTACTACAGCACTACTACAGTACTACTACAGTACTACTACAGCACTACTACAGCACTACTACAGTACTACTACAGCACTACTACAGCACTACTACAGTACTACTACATCACTACTACAGTACTACTACAGTACTACTACAGCACTACTACAGCACTACTACAGTACTACTACAGTACTACTACAGCACTACTACAGCACTACTACAGTACTACTACATCACTACTACAGTACTACTACAGTACTACTACAGCACTACTACAGTACTACTACAGTACTGTGATAAACTATAAAGAATGAGTGAAAGTACACCAACCATGTGTGTCTCCTGCAGGCTGTAAAGGGGCCCTGGGGCCTCAAGGAGAGACCAAAGGTGTCCCCATCAGAGGACAGACAGGAACAGAAGGACCCGCCGGCATCGACGGCTTCCCTGGACCACGAGGTCAGAGCTGTTACCATAGTGACAGGAAGTGACATAGCTAAGCTTGACTTTCCTGAATTAACATTAGAGATATCTAGAACTACATTGTAACTAGTCAGAGTTGTTGTCATGACCTTGCTCATCAAGACTTCCCATTGGATATCAGCCCAACAAAGCATCTGAACAGTGTCCGAATAAAAAATATCCCCAAAAAATGTCCGAAAAAAAATTGTTTTAAAGAAATGTCCAAAAGATATCTGAAAAAAAGTGGAAAAAAATGTCCGAAAAAAAAGTAACAAAAAAAAAAAGTCTGAAAACAAGTCAAAGTCACATAGTAAAAACTCTAATTCTAGAAACCTGTAATTACATTCTGACTTTCCGTAACTCCAGTTAGAGATATCTACAACGTCATTCTGACTAGTCATAATTTAATTTTAGATATCCATGTAGATATCTTGAATTGAGGGGATTAAAGATATCTGAAACTGAAATTACGACTAGTCAGAATTCACATTGCGGATATCCGCAGGGTGCAGGTCGTATCCACGCCGACCCTCTGCCGTTTTATACTTTCTCGTTTCGGCTCGCTGCGGTTTGTTTTGGTTGACGGATACGGAACGGATATGACGTCACGTTACTCAGACTACCACAATAAAAGCGGTAACTTCCTTGCCTTGCGATACATGTAGGTGAATAAATTTTTTTCCCGCTCCTAATTAAAGCGCTCTGTGTCTAAAGGAAATAAAGGTGAGCAAGGAGCTACCGGTAAGCCGGGGTATCCGGGCATCAACGGACCCTTAGGCTTCGTAGGACTCCCAGGACCCCCCGGGGCCTACGGCCAACCAGGACCTCCGGGACCAACTGGACGTACAGGACCACCAGGATTCATCGGCTTCCCCGGAGAGACCGGAGATCCGGTAAGAAGACTTTTATACAAACTGCTATAAAACTGCAATTAAAGTTAAAAGAGGCCCAGAAGACGAGGTTTTAAACGTTAGAACCAAAGAAACGGGACTTTTTCTTTTGCTTCTTTTGTTCAGAAAATGTTAAATATTTATTGTTTTTGGTTGCAGGGTGACCTGGGATGTCCGGGAACAGCTGGAGAACCCGGTCGTCAAGGATGTACTGGATCCAAAGGTAGCATCTAACCCCTGACCCGTAACCCTGCCCACCACCACGTACATGAAATACAAATAGATATCAAGGCTTCCTTCACTGATTCTCATTTTAACCGTGCAGGTTGGTGTGTAACGTTTCTTTTTGCTTTGCAGGTGATAAAGGAGACTCCGTTGGTTTTCCTGGTCCACCCGGAGACAAGGGGCCTCCTGGAGACTTCGGGCTATCAGGTGATGATCTGGTTCTGGTTCTTCAGCAGTGAAACAAAGATGATCAGCAGCCTGTAAAATAAAAACTCACGACTTTAGTTTTCTTTAATAGAAATAAAACCCATTTAGTTAATTTTGCGTATCAGCACCGCGTTATCAATACGTAGTCAAGCGATGGACGGGACGAGATAAAGTTGACAGACAAGATAACGGCGGAGGAATTGGTGTCAAAGCGAAAAGCACAAGCGCCAATTTTGGCAATAACTTGGATTTAAACCCAAATTAGAATGTACCCAAAATAGATCTTTTTACAGCTGACATCATGATTACGTCGCTGGAGGCTAACCAAAGGAAAGACTGGAGGCTAACACTAGCAGTGGGCTAACATTAGCTGGAGGCTAACCAAAGGAAAGACTGGAGGCTAACACTAGCAGTGGGCTAACATTAGCTGGAGGCTAACGCTAGCAGTGGGCTAACATTAGCTGGAGGCTAACCAAAGGAAAGACTGGAGGCTAACACTAGCAGTGGGCTAACATTAGCTGGAGGCTAAACAAAGGAAAGACTGGAGGCTAACACTAGCAGTGGGCTAACATTAGCTGGAGGCTAACGCTAGCAGTGGGCTAACATTAGCTGGAGGCTAACCAAAGGAAAGACTGGAGGCTAACACTAGCAGTGGGCTAACATTAGCTGGAGGCTAACGCTAGCAGTGGGCTAACATTAGCTGGAGGCTAACCAAAGGAAAGACTGGAGGCTAACACTAGCAGTGGGCTAACATTAGCTGGAGGCTAACCAAAGGAAAGACTGGAGGCTAACGCTAGCAGTGGGCTAACATTAGCTGGAGGCTAAACAAAGGAAAGACTGGAGGCTAACACTAGCAGTGGGCTAACATTAGCTGGAGGCTAACGCTAGCAGTGGGCTAACATTAGCTGGAGGCTAACACTAGCTGGAGGCTAACCAAAGGAAAGACTGGAGGCTAACGCTAGCAGTAGGCTAACATTAGCTGGAGGCTAACCAACGGAAAGACTGGAGGCTAACGCTAGCAGTAGGCTAACATTAGCTGGAGGCTAACCAAAGGAAAGACTGGAGGCTAACGCTAGCAGTAGGCTAACATTAGCTGGAGGCTAACCAAAGGAAAGACTGGAGGCTAACACTAGCAGTGGGCTAACATTAGCTGGAGGCTAAACAAAGGAAAGACTGGAGGCTAACGCTAGCAGTGGGTTAACATTAGCTGGAGGCTAACCAAAGGAAAGACTGGAGGCTAACACTAGCAGTAGGCTAACATTAGCTGGAGGCTAACCAAAGGAAAGACTGGAGGCTAACACTAGCAGTGGGCTAACATTAGCTGGAGGCTAAACAAAGGAAAGACTGGAGGCTAACGCTAGCAGTGGGCTAACATTAGCTGGAGGCTAACCAAAGGAAAGACTGGAGGCTAACGCTAGCAGTAGGCTAACATTAGCTGGAGGCTAACCAAAGGAAAGACTGGAGGCTAACACTAGCAGTAGGCTAACATTAGCTGGAGGCTAACCAAAGGAAAGACTGGAGGCTAACGCTAGCAGTAGGCTAACATTAGCTGGAGGCTAACCAAAGGAAAGACTGGAGGCTAACTCTAGCAGCGGACTAACATTAGCTGGAGGCTAAACAAAGGAAAGACTGGAGGCTAACACTAGCAGTGGGCTAACATTAGCTGGAGGCTAACCAAAGGAAAGACTGGAGGCTAACACTAGCAGTGGGCTAACATTAGCTGGAGGCTAACCAAAGGAAAGACTGGAGGCTAACGCTAGCAGTGGGCTAACATTAGCTGGAGGCTAAACAAAGGAAAGACTGGAGGCTAACACTAGCAGTGGGCTAACATTAGCTGGAGGCTAACGCTAGCAGTGGGCTAACATTAGCTGGAGGCTAACACTAGCTGGAGGCTAACCAAAGGAAAGACTGGAGGCTAACGCTAGCAGTAGGCTAACATTAGCTGGAGGCTAACCAACGGAAAGACTGGAGGCTAACGCTAGCAGTGGGCTAACATTAGCTGGAGGCTAACGCTAGCAGTGGGCTAACATTAGCTGGAGGCTAACCAAAGGAAAGACTGGAGGCTAACACTAGCAGTGGGCTAACATTAGCTGGAGGCTAAACAAAGGAAAGACTGGAGGCTAACACTAGCAGTGGGCTAACATTAGCTGGAGGCTAACGCTAGCAGTGGGCTAACATTACCTGGAGGCTAACCAAAGGAAAGACTGGAGGCTAACGCTAGCAGTGGGCTAACATTAGCTGGAGGCTAACCAAAGGAAAGACTGGAGGCTAACGCTAGCAGTGGGTTAACATTAGCTGGAGGCTAACCAAAGGAAAGACTGGAGGCTAACACTAGCAGTGGGCTAACATTAGCTGGAGGCTAACGCTAGCAGTGGGCTAACATTAGCTGGAGGCTAACACTAGCAGTGGGCTAAAGCTCCACATCTAAATGTCCTCTGTGTTGTTGTCTGAATCCAGATCTCAGACATTAGAGATGAGTAACTGTGATTGGAGCTCTAGAGCTACAATATCAGAGAAGCGTTTCAGAGACGGAGAGGAAATGATGCTAATATTTAGAGTCCTGCTAACAGCAGCTAACGTGAGCCGTTAGCTGCTGTTAGCAGAAGGCTAAACTATTAGCAACCCTTTCTCTTTACTGAAGGATAGTTAACTAGAGACATCCAGAGATTTATACGCCCTCAGTTTATCTTTACAGCGCTGCCGTTGGCCACCGGCACGCTGGTCGGACGGCCCGTTGGCCACCGGCCCGCTGGTCGGACGGCCCGTTGGCCACCGGCCCGCTGGTCGGACGGACGGCTACTTAGCTAGCTTAGTTTGCTAATTCCACCATGCTACAGGAAATGAGTCCAACAGAGGACAGCGCCGGGTCACGGTCCCTCTGCCTCGCTCCTCGCCGCTAGGAGAGCTTGTCAGTCTCCCTAACAAGCTAGCAAGCTAACGAGCCTGCAAGCGCCAACAAAGCACGTGACCACACCTCATTTTAAGACCAACGCGCTCCATGGGCGCAAAGATGGCCGCAAGTATATTTGCTACCTCCACAACGTGGGGCGCTTGGCGTGAAAATGACAACTGCGTCGGTCTGAAACTAGCAATGAGAGTTGTGCTGCGCTGTGTTGAATAAACACTTTCTTCAAGGACGGTCGCACGGACACGAGCTGACGGGGAATCGTGGCGAGGAAACGTTTGGATCTGCGGGTTTCTCCTCGCGGCAAACCAACATTCTCAAAGTTCTCCATTTTCTCCGCCCATCCGCGTCAGCGTAGTTTGAAAAATTTGGATGTGCACGTACGGGCGAAAACCTGCCGCACGGATCCCCCGCGTAAGGCCGCGTCTGATGGTGTGACGTCACTCTGGCCGTTGCGACCCTTGTGGATGCGGGAAAGCAAATATAACGCTCAAACTGTCTGATGAGTTTCTGGATGAATCTGCTGTTTCTCTCTCTCAGGACCTCCTGGACCCCGAGGAGATCCTGGAGGACCCGGTTTCATCGGGAGTCCAGGACAGAGAGGATGCAAGGGGGATCCAGGCCCTCGGGGGGAACTGGGCCCACAAGGTACAGAAGCTCACCTCCTTCTTTCTGTAACGTGTGCCGCCATCCAAAACCATTAGAGACCAGCAGCTGTGTAGTCGGGCTGGATAGCCACGCCCCCAGGATATTACTGGAGACTCTATTACTCTATAGACTCTATAGCCATTATCAGTAGGCGGGACTTCCTTCCTTGTTTTCTCAAAGTGACGCCCCCCCCATTAAGAGTTCAGTCTGATTGAACTTTGACCCGTGATGTCCTGAAACACATCGAAGGTGGAGCTGGCTGCTGACCCTAACCCCGTCTGTCTGATTTATTCCAGGTGTGGTCGGTCCCTCAGGTCCCAGAGGTCGCTCGGGTCTTCCGGGTCTTCCCGGTACAGCGGGTGCTGATGGTCCTGCAGGACCGCAGGGCTGCTCCGGACTCCAAGGTCAGAACTCAAACCCAGAGCTGTTAGATTATTGACTCAGTAAGAAACTAAGATAGTCCGGTAAAGAGAAAAGGTTTAACTCTCATTTCTTTCCTTGAGTGGAGGAGGGGGGAGGTTATTATTATTTAAATACAAACACCATCTCCAGGTGGGTTAAACATGTGATGTGTATCTGGATACCTTATCTGGATATGGTTCACATTCTGATCAGATCTCAGCCAGATGTAAAGGTCCAGACACACCAACCAGACATCAACTAACTAGCGGCGACAAAGGCCGACTTTTGTGTCGCCTCACGTCGCCTTTGTCTTGGCCAACAAGTTGCACACGAACACACCGTAGAGATGACAACCGACGGCCGACTACCACGTACGTTCTACGCCTGCGTGAGAGGAAATGACTCTCCACACCAGCAGGTGGCGGTAGTCTGTATTCATCATTCATAAAGGGAAACGGGAAGAGCGAGGACGGCGGATATACAAGCCGTTGTTATGATATGAAACAAAGCGGCGTCTGCCGACCATTTTCACACCACTCTCACTCATCGCTTAGCTTCATTCCAGACGGTCATGTCGCTGTGAAAATACCCGTGTGTTGGAATGACTCGCTTTCCTCCCTTCCGTTTCTCTTCTCGTGCACTGATTGGTTTAAGCTGAACAGCCAATCAGAGTGATTTCTCTCACCGACGAGCTCCGCCGCCGATTCAACATGCTGAATCGGCCGAAAGAACTCCATCAGACTAGAACCGACCGATAAAACTAGACCGACGCTCACGGACGACCCCGAAGCTGTCCCACGGCTGACCGAACAGTTTGGTCACCTGACTCCGCCCTCTTCCTTCTATCTGAAGCTGTTTACTTGTACTTGTTTGTTATACCTACCTGACAGATTTCAGTGCACAGGTGTGAGAGTTGGTCTAAATAAGTTTACATTCTGCTTTTTCATGAATGATTTTGTTTGCGTCAGGTCCTCCTGGACCGCTCGGACTTCATGGACTGGACGGACTGAAAGGAGTGAAGGGGGACATGGGGACCAGAGGTACGAGTCTCTCACACACACTAAACACACTAAAGTCAGTAAAGGGAGATGAAATAAACCTGTGCTGTTGTAACATCTTCTCCTTCATAATTCAGTCTGTTGAAACCAACAAACATTTGTGAAGAGATGATCCGTCTCTCGACATATACAACTACCTGGAATAAGTCCCAGATTGGGGATGGCCAAAAAACAAGATGGCGACGGCCACAATGCCGAACTCAAAGGGACTGTTTGTAACTTCTAACTCGTATAAATCATTGCTGGTCGGTGTCTCATGGTCTCTCGTGTGTCTCCGCTGTTCAGACTCAGACTCCAACACAAACTCCAGTGAAGCACCAAAACCTCTTGGTTGTATCTAGTGAAGCTGTTAAACAGTGTTGGCCGCGGTCGGAGGACGCGGAGGAGACCGTAGCTTTGGTCTCCAGGACCGGAGTCTCTGCTCCTCTGCCTGCCTTCACTCACACACCGCGCTCCTTCTCTCTCTCTCTCTCTCCACCTCTCACGTGCATGCTGCTCACTCCACACTGCAGAAGAGTTAGTTTAGCTCTGAGAATATCTAGTGAATGTTCAGTGGACGTTTGTGCAGAAATAACTGCTGCAGCTCCTCCAGACCAACAGAGGTTTCCCGTGTCTGGTGAAGTGACGGGGCTCCGCAGAGAGAAACGTTATTGTCTCCTTTGACCTTCGTCTGGTCAGCTAACATTACTGCCAAGCAGCTGAAATATAGAGTGATATTGTGCTTTTAGCTGACGTGTGTCTCCTCACTGTGTTGAGAGATGCTCCTTCATGTCTATGTAGAGCGAGCACAAGCGCCAGCAACAGCACGCTGACTTTTGTCGACTTAGCGGCCACAAGTGTCGCTGTTAACAAGACATTTCTGATTCTTACAAACAGTCCCTTTAAGGCTTCAAAACGGCAGTTAACAAACCAATGGGTGATGTCCTCTTCTTATATACAGTCTATGGCAAAATCTTGCAAAAGGGGGGCCACTTAAAATCCCAAATAACTCAGGGAAGACCGCTGCATTATGTGAACGGGGAAGTTGTGACAACAGATAAAAACCTTCATAACTCCGCCTGTTAAAGAGTCTGCTGATGGTGTCGGTACAAAGTTCTGTTGGGACCGTTGTCAAGTTCAGCTGGAAAGATATTTGGACCAAACTTTAGTGCGGTACTGAAGTGGTTATTCCATATTTAGTTTTTATATAAAGTTTAGTCATCAGCATCACAATGATAACGTCCATCTTTCTGCTTAGGACTGGGTGTGCCCGGTGCTACGGGTTCTAAAGGTCTTCCAGGGGATAAAGGTCCTCCAGGTCCTCCAGGACCATATGGTTCATCCCAGCCTGGCCCACCAGGACCCACAGGCCCCCCCGGACCCGAAGGTCTGTAGCAGTGTGATTCCCCATCAGTGTCAGGATGTGGCAGACCTGCTTGGTGATCCATCTAAAGATCAGAACTTTAGTTTGACTGTCTGCCAGTAATGGGTCTCTGTGTGTTGTAGGACCACCAGGGGGTTTGGGACCTCCCGGTAAATCTGGACCTGACTGTAAAGATCCAATCCCAGGACCTCGTGGAGATCCTGGTTGTACTGGAACAGATGGAGAGCCAGGTCAGACTTCAACGTTCAGGTTTGATAAACTTTAACAGATAAATCACACTGGATGACCTCTGACCTTTGTTTGGTTGTTTCAGGGTGTGCTGGTGACATGGGGGATCCAGGTCAGAACCCTCCGGTGCCTGGAGATGATGGGGACAATGGGGACACAGGGTGCCAGGGGCCAGGGGGCCCACAGGGATCTCCGGGGCCCGATGGACTGCCAGGCATCCCTGGAAATCCAGGAGAGAAAGGTCAGACTCTCCTTTCGTTCCTTAGCAGTTAACGGACTCCTGAAATGAAACTAACCGTGGTTTTAACTGACTATGAACACAATCCGGTGCAGGACTTAAACCCAGCGGATCTTTGTTCCTTTTGTGGACATGTGAGTAAGACACAAAATGGACTCCAAGGTGTCCACCTGGAGACAAAAAAATAAACACGTAGTAAACACTCGGCTGATACAGCAGACTGCAACGTAATACTACAGGTCAGTAGTAATATCCTACAGATTCCTGAATTCGGGTACATTTTGACATCAAAATAAAAGGTTATTGTACCGTCGGTTCCCGGGGACCTCCATGCCGCCGACACCGCTGCCTCCGCCAGGCAACAGCGAGGTACAGATCACCTCCAAATGTGGTCTGAGCGATCGGATCTCAATGCTACTTGAGTGCATTCACACCTGTACTTAGAGCTGTCCACTTGTGATCGGATCACTCAGGACTACCAGGTCTGAACAAGGCCTTGGTTACATCTGTGTGTGTGTGTGTGTGTGTGTGTGTGTGTGTGTGTGTGTGTGTGTGTGTGATCAGGTATGAGGGGGTCTTCAGGACTGATGGGACTACCTGGTAGTCGGGGTGCTAATGGTTGTACCGGTTCCAGTGGGTCTCCGGGACCAAAGGGATTGGCCGGATCAGTGGGTCCAAAGGGGGAGAAGGGACGAGTCTCCCCCTGCCCCACTTATCCTCCCACAACACTGGGCCCCCCAGGACCCCCCGGCCTCCCCGGTCAGGCTGGAGATGTCGGCGTCCAGGGAGAAATCGGCCGGAGGGGACCCAAAGGTGAGAAACCAGTTGGTGGACCGGGTCATGATGAATCATCATTGTGTCCCATTCAGACAGTTTTTAGACACCTTTCTGCTCAGAAGAACCGATTTCACCACAGATGACCCAATAAAGTACGATCCAGAACCAGTTCATAGTTTAAATGAGGAACATCTAGAATATCTTCTGATGTGAAACTACTACCATTAGTTTTAGTCTCAGGGCAGCTGATCATTAAGGTGATTGATGATGTGTTTCAGGTAAGAAGGGGGACATCGGTTCTGAAGGTCTGACCGGCCCTGAGGGTCCCCCAGGTCCAGATGGAGACGGAGGAGAGCCAGGCCTGCTGGGGGAGAGTGGAGTAGTGGGAGCCATAGGTGAGACCTGCACCTGTCTGTCTGGGGTTCAGTTTGGGTTAGAGTGTCGTGTGGATTTGTTTTGTTGATGTAACTTCCTGTGGTCTTTGTGTCTCAGGTGATCCTGGTCCAATCGGTGACCGCGGTACTCCCGGACCAACCAAAAACTGGAACTCGGGCTTCCTGTTGGTGTTGCACAGCCAATCAAAGATGGTTCCTTCCTGTCCAGTAAACATGAGGGTCTTGTGGGTCGGATACAGTCTGCTGTACCTGGAGGGCCAGGAGAAGGCTCACACTCAGGACCTGGGTATATATACAGTGTATACATATATATATATATATATATATATATAAATATATATACATAAACACACGCATACAAAGGTTTCCATGCTGTTAAATTAACTCTATCTGTACAAGTAGACCTTTTGGACAAGTTGTACCAATAGAACCGCTCCATTCTTGGTACCGCCTCAGTCGAGGTTCCAAACCAGCTGAGCCGCTAAATGTAATGTATATTTTAATGAATATTTGTACTACTAATATTTGCAGGTCAGGCGGGGTCGTGTATGCGGGTCTTCTCCACCATGCCGTTCTCCTCCTGTAACATGGGAACCTGCTCTTACGCCAGCCGTAACGATAAATCCTATTGGCTGTCGACGACGGCGGCCGTCCCCAGCGTACCGGTGGGCGGAGCCTCCATCGAAGATCACATCAGCCGCTGTGTGGTGTGTGAAGCCCCCTCCTCACCCGTCGCCCTGCACAGCCAGACCTCCAACCAGCCGGACTGCCCCCCCAGCTGGAGGAGCCTGTGGACCGGATACTCCTTCCTCATGGTGGGTACGCAGTGGCCCAGGTACTACTACTACAGTACTACTATAGTACTACTACTGCTGATGGTGCTGCCGATAATACTACTGCTAATACTGTTACTGCAGTCCTAAAAGTACTACTACTACAGTACTACTACTGAGTGCCAGAGAGTGTGCGCCCCCCATTTCAATTCAATTCAATTCAATTCAATTCAATTCAATTTATTTTTGTATAGCGTCAAATCACAACAGAAGTTCTCTCAAGACGCTTTATATATAGAGCAGGTCTATGACCGTACACCAGAGTTTAGAGACCCAACAGGATCCACCAAGCGCACTGTGGCCAGGAACAACTCCCCGATTACTGGGAAGAAACCTGGAGCAGAACCGGGCGCAGGGCGGGCGGCCATCTGCCGAGACCGGCTGGGGGGATAGAGAGAGAGAGAGAGAGAGAGAGAGAGAGAGAGAGAGAGAGAGAGAGAGAGAGAGAGAGAGAGAGAGAGAGAGAGAGAGAGAGAGAGAGAGGCAGCCACAATAGTAGCCTAGCAGCTGTAATAACTAATACAAGTAGGACTGATAACACCAAACCAATAGTGGTGGATGGAAAGAGTGATAATACAACTATAGGAATTGATGTCATTGGGTCGTCCTCAGACGGGCTTTCAAGTGGAGCTTCCAGCTATGTTGCATTTGTTACGCCCCACCCTTGGGCAGCCCTATTGGGGCGAACAACACTCTAACACTGACCCAAACCAGCCACAAAAGACACCTTTAAAACTCTCAAGTCCAAAGGATTTATTAACAAAGACATATTAAAAAAAAGACAATATAAAGTCCTAAACTGAGAGGCAGCAGAAGCAGCAGTCCACACACCAGAAGCCTCTCTCTTCTGCTGCTGGCACAGGAGCTTTTAAGCACTTCCCTCCCAACCTCGTTGAGCAAATGCAGCACACCTGGGCAGACATACTGGAGAGGGAAAAGGGACAACAGCACAGGAAACACATACAGCCGTAACAATGATGATGTAATTTCCTGCGTGCGTGTGTGTTACAGCATACGGGCGCCGGCGACGAGGGCGGCGGCCAGTCACTGACATCATCAGGTAGCTGTCTGACGGACTTCAGGGCCCAGCCCTTCGTGGAGTGTCAGGGGCCTCGAGGAACCTGCCACTACTTCGCCAACATCTACAGCTTCTGGCTGACCAGAGTGGAGACGACCTCCTCCAGCTCCTCCTCCAGCTCCTCCAACAGCTCCTCCACCACGCTGACGGAGGGCTGGCAGCAGAGGGAGAGCATCGGGAGGTGCAACGTCTGCATGAGGGAGTGAGGAGGAGGAGCGCCACCACCTCCTCCTCCTCCTCTTCCTCCTGCAGAGTCTGAGAGGACGTTTGTCTCTGTGAGGAGAGACTGTCATGTTAAAGATAACGTTTCCAATCAATCAATTAATCAATCAATCAATCATCAGGAGTGACTCAGAGCAGACAGACTGGTCAGGGCAGCGCAGGCCCTCTTGATACTGAAAGAATTATTATTATTATTAAAATGAATCGCCTTAAGGTGCTCAGAAAGTTGTTGAACCAACTGTAAAATGTGTTATTTTAAGGGTCTCGGGCTTCGGTGCCCCCCCCCCCCTACAAAGTCGGAAAAATTGAGCCCCTCGTTCAGGTTTCACCAACATGTATGAAATTTGGCAGACAGATGTAACATGTGGAGACACACAAAAAAGCCTCTTGGAGGTATGCCCGAAACTCAACAGGAAGTCAGCCATTTTGAATTCAATGTTCCATTTTCGGCCATTTTTAGCGGGTTTTTTTTACAGGCCGCGTACTTCAAAAAACTCCGACTCAGATCGACTTCAAACATGGTTTAGGACCATCTAAATACCGCAGACAAACGTCTGTAGATTTCACCAAAAGTTAGCACTAGATAATGCCTCATTTACACATATAATATGTAATTTCTATTTTATTGTCATATTCTACTGAAATGACCTGTGTTGAACAATAAAATATTATAAATATAATACGCGTTTTCAGTCTAAAATGGCGGCAAACACTGGAGCTTCGTCTCTTTATGTTTATCACTGTTGTCAGGTGAAAACCTTGTATCTCCTGAATGCCAGCCTTTCATTAGCTCAGTAAACAATATCTGGAAGACTTTTATTTTGAAAATAAATACATTAAGCTCACATGTCACCTGTCAGCTGATGTAGCAGCTGATTGGTTGGTGGCGTTGACGTGACGTTCTCTCCTCATCAGAGAGAACAACAAGAGAACATAAACACATATACATAGACGCTGCATTGGACGCTTCAGCCCGTTGCGGCGATACGTCAACGTGAGCGCCATATTGGACCAGGCAAGGCCGGCCTGTAACCCTCTACTAGTGAACGGGGAATAAAAAGCACTATGACGTCTACATTTATCAACCAACTTCAACCAGTCGTTATTATATTAAAGGCTTTATGATCTATGAGGAGTAGAAACATAAAGGTTAGTCTCCAGTTACTGAGAATCTGGATAGTTAACTTATATTGATTAGTTAACAATAAGGAACGTTAGATATCTTTAACTTATATTGATTAGTTAACAATAAGGAACGTTAGATATCTTTAACTTATATTGATTAGTTAACAATAAGGAACGTTAGCTAGCTCTTATCTGATGTTACAAACGTTTTGTAAAGACGTAACGTTAACTTGAACAGTTGATATTGTGTAAAATGCTTAAAGGAAAATGTGACATGATAGTACTAGTTGTTAATAACAACCTAATAATTGATTGAATCCACCGTATCGAAGGACAGACCGCTGATCCAGGATCCGGACGCCGTGACGTTAACGTATTTAACAGTTTTTCACCAAAATCTTTGGGAAAAGAATAAAAAACGTGAACTTAACGTTACTCCTCGTAGATCATAAAGCCTTTAATAGAATAACGACTGGTTGAAGTGGGTTTATAAATGTAGACGTCATAGTGCTTTTTATCCCCCGTTCACTAGTAGAGGGTTACAGGCCCGTCTCGCCTGGTCCAATATGGCGCCGGCGTTGGCGTATGATCCAGGAGTCAATGTGGCGTCTACGTATATATACGTCTATGTAAGCGAACACCTGAGTGAACTTTAGCCCCGCCTCCAGCCTGCACTGAAAATGCATTCTGATTGGTCCGCTGAGAGGCAGTGACTGCGCGTCATTGGTCAGTCAGTATTCCTGTTGATAAGTAGGGAGCGGACCACGTGACAATCTGTGAATATATTTGACATTAAACCTTGAAACGTGTTTTTGTGTTCCAGTTTTCTCTCAGACCAGACGTGTTCGGAGTTTCTCCCTCTGCTTCTTTATTCATGTTCTTCGCTTTCAGTGTAAAAAACAACGAGAGAGCAGCGAGTTGGGACGAACTAAAGGGGATGAGCTGCAGCACAGAACCAGGACCAGGACCAGGACCAGGACCAAGACCAGGAGCTGTGTTATAAATAGAGCTCACTTGAATATTTATCTGTCTGATAGTTTCATAAAAGAACTAAATTAAAGGTTTTTGTAGTCGCGCTCACAACACAGCTGACTTCCTGTTACTCTCTCTTTAATTTAGGACAAATATTTTGTGAAATCTTCAGCAGACATTTTGTGTTTTTTTGTCTGGTTTCAGTTCCATTTTTATTTCTGGTCCTGGTCCTGGTCCTGGTCCTGGTCCTGGTCCTGGTTCTGTATTATCTCTCTGTGATTTGTAAATATGTTTGAACTCGACCGTTTTATATTTTTACTGTAAATGTCATCAGAGTATTTATTTAGTCTGAAATTAATGTCGGTGCTATTTGATGTTTCATTTGTTCTTTTTATTTTCTTTGTTTTATTTTGGTAAATGATGACACAGTGAAACCCCGCCCCTTTTCCTCACTCCTACAAAATAAAATGCACAAACACAAATGCGTTTAAGACAAAGAACTTATTAACAGTTTACTGTCTGCGAAGACCTCATTATTTCAAGATAAAAAACAATTTCACTACAACTCCCATGATGCTTTGAGAGGAGGCCTGTGTGTCTCATACTGAAGACCAAACACTGGTTATAGTTTTGTTAAAATGTGGACTTCGGCTCGGCAGTAAATCCTCGTTAATCTGAGACACCAGGATGAGAAAGGACGGAAAAAAAGACGACGAATCAAATGAGAACATCGGAAGCGCGTTCAGCTCCGATGAAACGAAGCAGAACGTCTATTTAGACGGAAACGGTGGTGCGTTGAACGCCCTGTTGTGTTACGCAACCGCACTGCCTTCAATACAGCGGGGTTTATAGACACGTCGCTGCTGATTGGTTGACAACTCTGACATTCCCACCAAACGAGAGACGTACGTCAAAGCGTTGAATTATTACCTGAGGGGGGGGGGGGAAGTGTCGCTGAGTCATCGTTGTGTTTTTACTGTATTTAAATCTGTCTGTGATATTTTAATCTCTGTAGAAGGAAACTTCTCACTAACACTTGTGAAACATTTTACTCTCTGTGGACGGACGACTCTTCAATAAATCGCATCAAAGTTTCACTCTGAGTTTTTATTTTACTCCAGATGTTTACAGATTGTTAAGAATCAGTTTGTTATAAATAAAATATCAGAGAAAAAAATATCAAAATAATCTGTAAAAAATCTGTAAAATATCTAAAAAAGAATCTGTTTAATAGCTGGAAAAAATATCTAAAAAACATTGGGAAAGAAAATAAATCCGAAAATTACTAATAAAATATCCAAAAAGAAAAGATTGAAAATATTTGAAAAATATTTTAAAAGAAATCAGTAAAATATCTGTGAAATATCCAGAAAAATATCAGTAAAATATCCAAAAATTACTAATAAAATATCCCAAAAAACAAAAAGATTGAAAATATTTGTAAAATAACCCCAAATTAATCATAAAATATTCCAAAAAATAAAAAGCTGGAAAAATAGTAGTAAAATATCCAGAAGAAATCAGTAAAATATCTGACAAGTCTTTGATATATCCGGTGAAAAATAATCCGGAAAACATTGGTAAAATATAAAAAGAAATATCAGTAAAATATCCGAAAATGACTAATAAAATAACTGAAAAAAAAAAAAATATTTGAAAAATATTATTACATATCTGAAAAGAAATCAGTGAAATAACTGGAAAAACAATATCGAAAAAACATTGGAAAAATATCCGAAAAATATTGAAAAAAAATCCCCCAAAAATATTAGTAAAATATCCGAAAATTACAATAAAATATCCAAAAAACAAAAAGACAGAAAATATTAGAAAAATATTAGCAAAAATATACCGAAAGTGTGAGTATCTGTAAAATATGAAAAAATATTATTACAAGTTCTTAAAAATGCTAAGAAAATATCAGATAGAAATTACTAATACATCTAGAAAGATATTATTCAAATATCCCCCAAACAATCGTGATATCCAGTGTTTATAATTATGTGTTTATAATGCAACAGAATAGTTACTGTAACTAAATCTATTTAAAACATATTTACACACTCATGATTATACACTCATTAACATATGCATACATATAGTTAGTAATAATAAATTAAAACTAAATTGAATTAAGAAATAGACAAATAATGAAAAAAAGGAGAAGTAATAAGTTCTCATTTGAAGGTAAAATAGTTTTAGTTTAACTATATTTTAATTTGAAAGTCACGGTGTCACATCTATTTAAAATGTATTTACACACTCATTATAACATATACATACACATACTTATTATAAATAATTAAATTTATTGAAATAATAAATAGACAAATAAGTAAAAAAAAAAAAAAAAAATCTCATTTGAAGGTAAAATAGTTTTACTTTAACTGCGTTTTACTTTGAAAGTCACGGACGGAAGTTATAGTTTGTGTTGATGACGTTGTGTCGGGTAGTGTCTAGAAGGGAACCCGCAAGTTGAGGGAACTCTCGCGAGATGGTTAGGATTATGATAAGCAGTCGCGCACCGAGTCTCGCGAGAGTTCCCTCAGTTTGCGGGTTCTCCGTCCTCCGCCCGGCTCCCGGAGCTCCGTGTTGACCCGGTACTGAAGCAGCTGCCGGGGGTCACCGGGCTCCAGCATGGCGTGGAGGAGCTGCGCGGTTCTGCTCAGACTGACCGGAGAAGATGTTTCACGGAGCACCGCGAGGGGAGGCAGGTCAGTCACCTCCTCCAGCCGGGCGGAGGCAGCCTTCCTCCGGCTGAGAGACGGAGCTCACCCCGCTGCGCTGCGCTGCTCTGGTGGTAGCTGCGTTAGCTCCGTTAGCCCCGTTAGCTCCTGCTGTTAGCCGACAAACTAGTTTGACGTCACATGACACGTGACAATGGAATTCTAAAGCATCCTAGTTTCATATGATATACAGCATGTAGCTTCACTCTATCCCTAAATATCAGTCAGATATACTAACATTATTACTTATTAATTAATTAAAACTATTTGAAAAACATTGAAATTGAAATATCCAAAAAGAAATCGGTAAAATATCTGAAAGAAATCTGAAATGTTCAGGAAACAAATCTGGAAAATATTAGGAAAATATCCCAAAAAAAAAACATTGGAAAACTATATCCCAAAATATCCCAAAAATTACTCAGAAAACATCTGAAAAACAAAAAGCTGGAAAAATATTTGTGAAAAAATATCTGAAAAAATCTATGAAATATTCAGGAAAAACAGTTGTAAAATATCTGGAAGAAAATCCGGAAAACATTAAGAAAATATCCAAAAAACTTTCAGTAAAATCTCCAAAATATTACTCATAAACTATCCAAAAAGCTGGAAAAATATTTGAAACATATTAGTAAAATATCCAAAAAGAAATCTGGAATAAATCCCCCAAATATACAGAAAGTGTGAATAATGTAAAATATAAAAAAAATTATTACAATTTCTTGAAAATGTTCAGAAAATATCAGACAGGAACTAGAAAAGCAATTTTCTGAGTAAATTGCAGTGTGAATGCTGAAGAGCTGCCGCTGCGCTGTAATGCTGGCTGAAATGTTGTGAGAAGAATGTGAAGAAGTAGGAAGAGATGGAAAAGTGGGAATGGGTTTAATTTGTATGAATATCATTGGAAAGTTGAATAATACCAATAGTGTATAACAGATGTGGAATATTTTAAGGTTTTTGAATAGCTGATGCTAAACTGCATTGCTGGCTTTAATCTGTATGAACAAGGAAACAGAATCAGAAGATTATGAATCAGTAAATAAAAGTTGTAATTGAATGAAAAGCAGCTGAAGCATTATAAGTAGTTAGTTCTGAGTTCCCTGTTAAGAAAGTTACCTCCTTGGGCTTTTATTTTGAAAAAATAGGTGAAAATAGGCTCCGTTCCTCCTCAGGGTGTTGAGCTCCGTTCCTCCTCAGGGTGTTGAGCTCCGTTACTCCTCAGGGTGTTGAGCTCCGTTACTCCTCAGGGTGCTGAGCTCCGTTCCTCCTCAGGGTGTTGAGCTCCGTTACTCCTCGGGGTGCTGAGCTCCGTTCCTCCTCAGGGTGCTGAGCTCTGTTACTCCTCAGGGTGCTGAGCTCCGTTACTCCTCAGGGTGTTGAGCTCCGTTCCTCCTCAGGGTGTTGAGCTCCGTTACTCCTCAGGGTGCTGAGCTCCGTTACTCCTCAGGGTGCTGAGCTCCGTTCCTCCTCAGGGTGTTGAGCTCCGTTCCTCCTCAGGGTGTTGAGCTCCGTTCCTCCTCAGGGTGTTGAGCTCCGTTACTCCTCAGGGTGCTGAGCTCCGTTACTCCTCAGGGTGTTGAGCTCCGTTCCTCCTCAGGGTGTTGAGCTCCGTTACTCCTCAGGGTGCTGAGCTCCGTTACTCCTCAGGGTGCTGAGCTCCGTTACTCCTCAGGGTGTTGAGCTCCGTTCCTCCTCAGGGTGTTGAGCTCTGTTACTCCTCAGGGTGTTGAGCTCTGTTACTCCTCAGGGTGTTGAGCTCTGTTACTCCTCAGGGTGCTGAGCTCCGTTACTCCTCAGGGTGCTGAGCTCCGTTCCTCCTCAGGGTGCTGAGCTCCGTTCCTCCTCAGGGTGCTGAGCTCCGTTCCTCCTCAGGGTGCTGAGCTCCGTTCCTCCTCAGGGTGTTGAGCTCCGTTACTCTTCGGGGTGTTGAGCTCCGTTCCTCCTCAGGGTGTTGAGCTCCGTTACTCCTCAGGGTGTTGAGCTCCGTTACTCCTCAGGGTGCTGAGCTCCGTTCCTCCTCAGGGTGCTGAGCTCCGTTCCTCCTCAGGGTGTTGAGCTCCGTTACTCCTCAGGGTGCTGAGCTCCGTTACTCTTCGGGGTGTTGAGCTCCGTTCCTCCTCAGGGTGTTGAGCTCCGTTACTCCTCAGGGTGTTGAGCTCCGTTACTCCTCAGGGTGTTGAGCTCCGTTACTCCTCAGGGTGTTGAGCTCCGTTACTCCTCGGGGTGTTGAGCTCCGTTACTCCTCAGGGTGTTGAGCTCCGTTACTCCTCAGGGTGTTGAGCTCCGTTACTCCTCAGGGTGTTGAGCTCCGTTACTCCTCAGGGTGTTGAGCTCCGTTACTCCTCAGGGTGCTGAGCTCCGTTCCTCCTCAGGGTGTTGAGCTCCGTTACTCCTCAGGGTGTTGAGCTCCGTTACTCCTCGGGGTGTTGAGCTCCGTTACTCCTCGGGGTGTTGAGCTCCGTTACTCCTCGGGGTGTTGAGCTCCGTTACTCCTCGGGGTGTTGAGCTCCGTTACTCCTCGGGGTGTTGAGCTCCGTTACTCTTCGGGGTGTTGAGCTCCGTTACTCCTCAGGGTGCTGAGCTCCGTTCCTCCTCAGGGTGCTGAGCTCCGTTCCTCCTCAGGGTGCTGAGCTCCGTTCCTCCTCAGGGTGCTGAGCTCCGTTACTCCTCAGGGTGCTGAGCTCCGTTACTCCTCAGGGTGTTGAGCTCCGTTACTCCTCAGGGTGCTGAGCTCCGTTACTCTTCGGGGTGTTGAGCTCCGTTCCTCCTCAGGGTGTTGAGCTCCGTTACTCCTCAGGGTGCTGAGCTCCGTTCCTCCTCAGGGTGTTGAGCTCCGTTCCTCCTCAGGGTGTTGAGCTCCGTTCCTCCTCAGGGTGTTGAGCTCCGTTACTCTTCGGGGTGTTGAGCTCCGTTACTCTTCGGGGTGTTGAGCTCCGTTCCTCCTCAGGGTGTTGAGTGTTGTTGAAGTTCTCCGTCTGTCCACTAGGTGGCCTCACAGCTTCCAGCAGAGATGCGGCTTCAGGAAAGCTGCCAGGAAACCAGAATCCAAGAAGGCGGAGGAGCCGGGACCCCCGCTCACAGAGTCCTCCGAGGCCGCGGTCCAGCGCCGGGCCTCCGCCCCCCACCTGGAGCATCAGGCTCCGCCCGGCTCCCCCCGGGCCTTCAGCCGGCTCCTCAGACCGCTCGTCTTCACCGTGGGGGTAGGTGGCGATGATGTTTACCTGTTGGCGTTGGGCGTGACGTCGTCGGCAGGTGTTAACTCCATGTCAGTTTACAGGCTGCTCCTTCGGCTCGGCGGCCATTTGGCAGTACGAGTCTCTCAAGTCCCGGGTCCAGAGCTACTTCGACGAGGTCAGAGCTGACTGGCTGGAGAAGCTGCGACCGCAGAAGCGAGGAGACGTCCGCAAAGAGGTGAGGGAGGGTGGAGTCATCGCTCTGACATCACACTGAAGTGGTTCAGGTGTGAACGGAGTCGATATGTTCTCTCCTGGCAGCCTGGTGTTCCCAGCAGAGAAACAACGCCACTGACTCATTTACAAATGTGCATTCAGACCGTGGACGGTATATAAAGATGGCCGACGCGTCTCCACTTCCTCCCACTGTACACAAGTGAAGCCAAAATATGACGTCATTTGGAGCCCGAGTCTGTGCAGTAGTGATCGGGGGGATGGAGTCGCGGTATCGAGGTCACCCGAACTAATCCTGAGCCGAACAATGGCCGCAGGTCGTCATCCACAGAGACCCACAGCTGTCAATCATGATGTCTCCGCCCCTTTTTATAGCATCAAATAACTCATTAAAACCAAACTGATCAGAAACACTTTAACAAACATCAGCCTGATGACAACTACCTGAACTGACAGAAACCCTCTCTGGGAAACATTTATCTGACATCCGCTAACATGGAGGAGGCGGGGTTTATGAGCTATACTGCAGCCGGCCACCAGGGGGCGATCCAGATGTTTTGGCTTCACTTTTGGGGAGCTGTCATGTCGGCCATCTTTATAATACAGTCTGTGATTCAAATCGATCATTTCTCATTTTACAAAGTCTGTAAAACATCAGTGGAAATGCTGGGAAAGTCTTCAATTCAAGGACTCGAGGTGGAGTTTTCTCTTTATGACCAGCCATGTAGAAAATCTGCTGTCTGTCATTTCCTGTTTGTTGTCAGTGATGAAAGTGTCTTATCATCTCTTCTAGATGGTATTAAATAGTCTTTAAAGAAGAGGTTGTTTTCAGAGCTCGAGCTTAACGACGTACCGGCCAGAAAAAATAGGATCAGGGAGGATGAAAGTTAATCTTGGAATGAGAGTTGAAAGAAAAACACCCTGCTAACGGTACAATGAAGGGCGATTAAAATGACTTTTTAAAATAGAAAAAACAATGTTTTGGATAAATTATAAATTTGTGAACAAAACTAAACAATCACACAGGTCCCTTTGAATGATTAACTAATGCTAATGTAGAAAAACAAAGAGTTTAGATTCAGGGCGCTGGTTGTTGTGAAGACAGATGGCAAAGCATTCAGATATTCTCGTTTTAAGTTTTAAAGGTCACCTATTATGCAAAATGCACTTTTCCATGTCTTTTAAACATCAATATCTGTCCCCTAGTGTGTCTACAGGCCACCATAGTATCATAAAAGACCATCCTCTCTCTTTTTCTCCTCCTCCGTTTGTCCGGAAATGGGTGCAGAAAAAAAATTTGCTTTTTTCCTTGTATTCTGACGTCATTAGAGAATGCAAGCCATATAAGGGTTTCCTGGTCGAACCAGAGAGAACCTTCAGTAGCTGACCCCGCCCCACAGCGCGTCACTGTCTCTCCTCCTCAACCGAACTTGAGCAAAGTAGCTCCTACTGTTAGTCTGCAAGAACCAGCAGAACAGGCTTCATGTACTCCCATCATCTAAATATAACATGTTCTTTCACAAAGGCTTTATGTAATTACACTGTTTCAACAGATGATATTTATATATTATATATATTTGATGTCATGCATGTAGCAGAGTACAGGTAGTAAATAGTGACTTGTAAGCAACACAACACATTTCTGTTTCACAGTCAAACTTTATTTGAGTTGACAGATGACAATATTAATTATTCACAGCATTTGTAATCATCTCACCTGTTAGTTAGTTATGTTAACATGGTACAGGAGAAAGTCTTCAGCTCTGGTAAACTATGGTAAGCTAAGCTCCGGTGGTCTGTAGTCATGGTAACACAGAGACAGCTACTACTGTAAATAATATACCATTACTCTGATCTTCCATACATTTATCTTTTAGCAGAAATAATGAACTGACTACTGTTTCACATCTTCTATTTTCCACCCTGATGGTCGCTGTGTTTACACACCGTGTCATAGCGGTAGCATGTAGCTAACCCGTTAGCATGTAGCTACATGCTAACGGGTTAGCTACATGCTACCGGGTTAGCTCTGTATCTCCATGTAAACAGAGCTAACCCGTTAGCATGTAGCTACATGCTAACGGGTTAGCTCTGTATCTCCATGTAAACAGAGCTGTCTGCTCTCAGCTGTCTGCTCTCAGCTGTCTGCTCTCAGCTGTCTGCTCTCAGCTGTCTGCTCTCAGCTGTCTGCTCTCAGCTGTCTGCTCTCCTCTGGGATGATTCTGTCGGTCATTTCTCACAGATGGATCTGTAAAGACAGACGTAAAACAGAGTGTATGTTTACGGTTTACAGAGTTGATGCATAATGTAAACACTGAGTTAACTAACAGAGATATAAACAGCATTATTTACCTGAGAGAAACCGTCAGGAAAACCTGGAATCTGGACCGCAGATGTTCATCATGTGTCGCCGATTTCTGATCAGATTCCTCCGGTAACGTGCGCTGGGTGAAGTTTCTGGTTTATAAACCTTAAAGTGGTTTATAAACTTTATTCTAGCTGCTATCTCTCCACTCGTCTCTCTCTCTCTCTCTCTCTAGAGAGAGAGAGAGAGAGAGAGAGAGAGAGAGAGAGAGAGAGCGCTTCTCCGGGAGGGAGGGGGAGGGGGAGGGTGACGCTGTTGTTGAGGACGTTTGATTGACAGAAAACGCTGACCAATCAGAGCAGAGTGGGAGGAGACAGAGGCTACAGACACAGAAATCAGCACTTTTGGAAATGGGCTGAAACAGAGGTTATAGAGACATGCTGGAATGCATGATCTGATTGTTTTTTTGAAAAAAAAACTTCAGAGACATGGTTTGGAGGTGTCTGAGACCTATAATAACTAGTTTAAATGGAGTATAATATGTGACCTTTAAACCCTTGTAGCTAGGAGCTGAGAGTTACGCTGTAATGCTAAGATAAGGTCATTTAAAATGATCACAGACAGGAAGTTGTCATCTTAACAGACCTGGTTCTGGTTTACAAGGCTTTCTATAAAGCGTTTACAGAGCGTTGTGCGGATGTATTCTCAGCGTTGACATTATAATGATGGTCACAGTCTGAGCCCTGATTGGTTGTTTCTGTTTCAGATCAACCAGTGGTGGAACAGCTTGAGTGAGGGTCAGAGGACGGTCACAGGTGAGACGACATCCAGACAGACTGCAGCACACATTCACATCCAGAATCCCTGTTAAACTCTAGTCTAATAAACTTTATTATAATAATCATGACCTCGTTGTCTCTGTGATGTTGTTTTTTTCCCAGGGATCATTGCTGCTAACACCATAGTGTTCTGCTGTTGGAGAGTACCGTCTCTTCAGCGCTCCATGATCAAATACTTCACCTCCAACCCGGCCTCCAGTGAGTATTAACGCTGTTACTAACAGCTGTTTCAGGTCCTCATGGTGGTGCGTTCAAGGCCCCGAACTCTGATCACGTTTTAGGTTTAGTTAACAAACAGGTCAAACCAACAACGAGTCTGTATCTGTTAGTGTCTGTCGTCTGTTTCCGACTGTAGTTGTCTGTTTCCAACCGTTGTCGTCGGTTTCCGACTGTAGTCGTCTGTTTCCGACGTTGTTGTCTGTTTCCGACCGTTGTCGTCTGTTTTTGACTAGTCTGTTTCCGACTGTTGTTGTTGGTTTCTGACTGTTGTTGTCTGTTTCTGACTGTTGTTGGTTTCTGACTGTAGTCGTCTGTTTCCGACTGTAGTCGTGTGTTTCTGACTGTTGTCGTCTGTTTCTGACTGTTGTCGTCTGTTTCTGACTGTTGTCGTCTGTTTCTGACTGTTGTTGTTGGTTTCTGACTGTTGTTGTTGGTTTCTGACTGTAGTCGTCTGTTTCTGACCGTTGTCGTCTGTTTTTGACTGTTGTTGGTTTCTGACTGTTGTCTGTTTCTGACTGTTGTTGTTGGTTTCTGACTGTAGTCGTGTGTTTCCGACTGTTGTCTGTTTCTGACTGTTGTTGGTTTCTGACTGTAGTCGTCTGTTTTCCGACTAGTCGTGTGTTTCCGACTGTTGTCTGTTTCTGACTGTTGTTGTTGGTTTCTGACTGTTGTCGTCTGTTTCTGACTGTTGTCGTCTGTTTCTGACTGTTGTTGTTGGTTTCTGACTGTTGTTGGTTTCTGACTGTAGTCGTCTGTTTCTGACCGTTGTCGTCTGTTTTTGACTGTTGTTGGTTTCTGACTGTTGTCTGTTTCTGACTGTTGTTGGTTTCTGACTGTAGTCGTCTGTTTCTGACCGTTGTCGTCTGTTTTTGACTGTTGTTGGTTTCTGACTGTTGTCTGTTTCTGACTGTTGTTGTTGGTTTCTGACTGTAGTCGTGTGTTTCCGACTGTTGTCTGTTTCTGACTTGTTGGTTTCTGACTGTAGTCGTCTGTTTTCCGACTGTAGTCGTGTGTTTCCGACTGTTGTCTGTTTCTGACTGTTGTTGTTGGTTTCTGACTGTTGTCGTCTGTTTCTGACTGTTGTCGTCTGTTTCTGACTGTTGTTGTTGGTTTCTGACTGTTGTTGGTTTCTGACTGTAGTCGTCTGTTTCTGACCGTTGTCGTCTGTTTTTGACTGTTGTTGGTTTCTGACTGTTGTCTGTTTCTGACTGTTGTTGTTGGTTTCTGACTGTAGTCGTCTGTTTCTGACCGTTGTCGTCTGTTTTTGACTGTTGTTGGTTTCTGACTGTTGTCTGTTTCTGACTGTTGTTGTTGGTTTCTGACTGTAGTCGTGTGTTTCCGACTGTTGTCTGTTTCTGACTTGTTGGTTTCTGACTGTAGTCGTCTGTTTTCCGACTGTAGTCGTGTGTTTCCGACTGTTGTCTGTTTCTGACTGTTGTTGTTGGTTTCTGACTGTAGTCGTCTGTTTCCGACTGTAGTCGTCTGTTTCCCGACCGTTGTCGTCTGTTTCTGACTGTTGTCGGTTTCTGACTGTTGTTGGTTTCTGACTAGTCGTCTGTTTTCCGACTGTAGTCGTGTGTTTCCGACTGTTGTCTGTTTCTGACTGTTGTTGTTGGTTTCTGACTGTAGTCGTCTGTTTTCCGACTGTAGTCGTCTGTTTCCGACTGTAGTCGTCTGTTTCCGACCGTTGTCGTCTGTTTCTGACTGTAGTCGTCTGTTTCTGACTGTAGTCGTCTGTTTCTGAATGTAGTCGTCACTTCCTGTCGTCTGTCCTCCTGCAGAGACGCTGTGCTCTCCGATGCTCCTGTCCACGTTCAGCCACTTCTCGTTCTTCCACCTGGCCGCCAACATGTACGTCCTGTGGAGCTTCTCGTCCAGCGCCGTCTCCATGCTGGGCAGGGAGCAGTTCATGGCCGTCTACCTGTCTGCAGGTAGACCGTATGACCGACCGTTGGTTTTAGGAGTGGTGACTCCGACTCCGACTCAGGATACAGTGAAGACAAGTTCATGTCTTGATCAGTTACAGTGTTGGAGTCTTGATGTTTACACTGACTAGATTTCCTGTTGGTTTTTTTCAGGTGTCATTTCTACGTTTTTCAGTTATGTGAGTAAGATGGCCACCGGGAGGTTCGGTCCGTCTCTGGGAGCCGTAAGTTACAACATCACTGTACCGCCACCACACGGGACTGCATGTATACAGACCTGATTGATAGCAGTCTCTGGGGATGAGATGAATACTGGGGGGAGGGGGTCAGACAAGGGGGGGGATGTTAGACAGAGGGGGGGGGTCAGACAGAGGGAGGGGTCAGACAGAGGGGGGGGGGTCAGACAGGGGGGGGATGTTAGACAGAGGGGGGGGATCAGACAGAGGGGGGGGTCAGACAGAGGGGGGGGTCAGACAGGGGGGGGATGTTAGACAGAGGGGGGGGTCAGACAGAGGGGGGGGGGGGGGGTCAGACAGGGGGGGGTCAGACAGAGGGGGGGGGTCAGACAGAGGGGGGGGGATGTTAGACAGAGGGGGGGTCAGACAGAGGGGGGGGGGGTCAGACAGAGGGAGGGGTCAGACAGAGGGAGGGGTCAGACAGAGGGGGGGTCAGACAGAGGGGGGGGGGTCAGACAGAGGGAGGGGTCAGACAGAGGGAGGGGTCAGACAGAGGGGGGGGTCAGACAGAGGGGGGGGTCAGACAGAGGGGGGGGTCAGACAGAGGGGGGGGGTCAGACAGAGGGAGGGGTCAGACAGAGGGGGGGGTCAGACAGAGGGAGGGGTCAGACAGAGGGGGGGGGTCAGACAGAGGGGGGGGGATGTTAGACGGGGGGGTCAGACAGGGGGGGGCGATGTTAGACAGGGGGGGGTCAGACAGGGGGGGGGGGATGTTAGACAGGGGGGGGGGAGATGTTAGACAGGGGGGGGGGATGTTAGACAGGGGGGGGGGATGTTAGACAGGGGGGGGTCAGACAGGGGGGGGGGGATGTTAGACAGG
>NC_133801.1:1300231-1334543 GCF_043250625.1 Sebastes fasciatus
AGACACAAATAATCTCTGCAGTCCGAGAAGATTTAGTTTCTGAAGTTTGAAGTGATTAATTTATGTTTCTGTGTAAACCATTTAAAGAAGATCAACTGTGTATCCGGTACGCATTAGGAGTCACTCCGGTTCTGATTCTGGAACCGGGAGTAAAGTTAGAGGAGGAGGAAGTCTGTCTTTTCTTTTAAAGTGAGTTCTTAACGAAGTTCTCGTCTTTCTTTCTGTTTGTTGGTTTTCTTTTAAATTAAACTGTAAAATGATCACTGCTTCGTTCTTTATGCTGATCAAACAGGACGGACGTTCACTCCACTTTATTCACCTTTTTATCTCGTAAACTTCCGACTTTAGAATATCGCAAACTTGTGTTTTTTTCTCGTAAATTTACCGCTTTAATCTCAGAGAATATCCAAGCTTTTATCTCGTAAATTTACGTCTTTAGAATCTCGCTCCAGTGTGTTTTGGCATTTCTATGATATTTCCAATGTATTTCCTGACGATGTTGATCGATGTTGATCGATGACTGTTCGCCCAAATGTATTTGACAACTTCTTTTTGTGCTGACAGTTAAAAGAAGGTTGTTGCTAAAATGGGAATATGATGTATGACTATAGTAGAAGCTGCAGGTCAGACGTCATCCTCGGTTAACTCAGTTATCTATCCAGCCAGCTAGCTAGCTGAGTGTTTTCATGCACATTAGTGTTGTATATTTTCACAACGGCATTTGCAGTGAATGAGTGTAATCGACGCCGACTGTAGCACCAACCACGTCGTTCTCCTGCTACAGTTAGAATAAAGCCTTGCAAGTGAAGAGAAGTGGTGCACTTTATAATCTCTCAAATTTGTGTTTTTTCTCATAAATCTGCCCCTTTAATCCCAGAGAGTGTCAACGTTTTTTTCTCGTAAATTTCCGACATTATGATCTCTCAAATTTTTGACTTTTATTCTCATAAATCTGCCACTTCAATCTCAGAGAATATCCAACTATTTTTTCTTGTAAATTTACGACTATAATTCACAAATTTATGAGTTTTTTATCATAAATTTGCCCCTTTAATCTCAGAATATCCAAGTTTTTGTCTTGTTAATGTATGACTTTAATGTCAGAAAGTGTTTTTCTCGTGATTGATCGAGTACGACCTCACGACCTTCACTATGTGGTGCACAGCAACGCACGACATCACCTTCTTCCAGCTGAGCTCCGCCCACTTCAAAGCTGTCTCGTAAAATAACTAAAAGGGCCTTTAGATTCAAGAGTATTTTAAAGTCATTGATTTGTGAAATAGCTTTTGTTCTGAAGTGAGCTAGAGTTTTATTTTATCTTTAACTTGAAGCTGTTTGATGAATTCAGACAGTTAACTGATCTGCAAACATGAAATCAGTTTGATAAACAGACGGTTCAAAGTCCACAAACGGTCACAGACAAACACTGAAACCCCCCGAGCAGAGTTCAGTTAATATACACACAGCTACATACTACTGAGACTGTGATCACTGTTCTACTCCTGTAAATACTACTGCAGGACACCAAGACGAAAGACAACGTTGAATAGAAGACATGATTACAGGCAATTTAGAGGAGGACTATGTTAAAGTATTTTCCAGGTTATCAGTTTTTCTTTCAGCTCTTTTTTAATTAGATCTTTTTTATCTGGTGACCCAATAAACATACAAAATACAATATACTGACGTTATTCAGCTGTTTGTTGCTCAGCAGAGAAACTGTGTGATAAACGCTGCACAACGATGGTGAAAACACCGAGATGGAGAAGTCTCTCTTGATTTATGACCTCGGTAAACATTGTAAACATGAGTTCATGTTTCAAGTCTTCTTCATACAGCATGATGTTCATTTAGTAAACGATCGTCCCATTTAGAGTCAGATAGACCATAAAGCAGGGGATGCTTTAGGGCGGGGCTACCTGCTGATTGACAGGTCGCTACCACGGCGTTGTCCGGTCTGGGAGTTGTCCGTGTTTTCTTCTTACAACGTTAACCCTTTCACAGCGTGTTTTCACTTCATCAGAGTTCATTGTAACCTTTCTGGTCGCCTGAAAACGTCTTATTCAGCGTTCAATTGTACTTAGCTCCGCCCTCTAGTGTCACTGCTGGTTGCAAAAAACCAAGATGGCGATGTCTAAAAACCAAGATGGCGACAGCCAAAAACACCAAGATGGTGACGGCTAAAAATGCCAAACTCAAGCTTCCTGTTCTGATATTTCTTGTTATTGATCGACCAACAGATACTGAGACATCTGTTTATCTTTGTTCAGAAGACGTCAGGACATCCAACGAGAACTTATTATTAAATAAGGTTTCACAGATCAGTGACTCTGAGGATCCTGAAACCGGCTCCAAACAGACACAGTCAGAGGTGAAACTCTGGGAGTCCCGTACGTCGATAAGGCTCCGAGTGTCCGGAGGTTCATTGACCCTGATCACCAGCAGACCTCAGAGGATCAGACCAGAGGATCAGACCAGGTTCACACCGAGACCACATCACTGGAAGTCAGCGGACAGAGAAGAACCAACACCAGAGACCCAGAGAACTTCACTTCAGCCTCCAAACCTGAGCTGACGGTAAGAACTGATCTGCTGCTTTACTGGGAATGTTAACTGGTTCCAGTTACTGAGATCTCTGTTTGGGGAGAAAAGAGGCTGGAAGAGAGAGACTGTCAGTGTGGTCATACTGATGACTAAAGTGCTTTTATTAACTCTGCTGGCTTCATCCCGTCACTGTTTCACTGACATGACGTCACATAGATTACTGTGTTTTAAACTAAAGTTAATGCTTTATCAAGAAAATCACAACAAAAACATATTCCTAATCTTTCAAAATATCAAGAACAAATTCACCACAGTCACTAAATTCCATCCGACAATAATCGTGAAACAAAATGGAAATATTGACAAATCTCTGTTATTTCACACCATTGTTTATAATGAATGGAAGATGCAAAACAAAGAGGGGAAATCAGACGTCCAAGAACGCTCCTCTTGGTACAGACGAGGTGCACAAACATAACCTAACCGTGCACACATCAGACCGGCAGGACGTCATCCAGAGTAGGCTCTCATGGCCACGCCCCCAACATCCCAAAAATATGATTAAAATACGTGAAAAATATCTGACCAAAAAAAAAATATTTGTGAAAGATGTGAAAATATTTTTAAAAAATATCCAAAAAATGTCCAAAAACATAATTTAAAAGAATTCAAAAATGCATAGACGGTAACAGCGTAACCAGAAGCTGAAACATGTCTCTAAACTTCTACTTCAAACAAATCACTAACAGTAATAACGCTATGCTGAAGTGTTGCTGTGTAGCGCTATGCTGAAGAGTTGCTGTGTAGCGCTATGCTGAAGAGTTGCTGTGTAGCGCTATGCTGAAGAGTTGCTGTGTAACGCTATGCTGAAGAGTTGCTGTGTAGCGCTATGCTGAAGAGTTGCTGTGTAGCGCTATGCTGAAGAGTTGCTGTGTAGCGCTATGCTGAAGAGTTGCTGTTTAACGCTATGCTGAAGAGTTGCTGTGTAGCGCTATGCTGAAGAGTTGCTGTGTAGCGCTATGCTGAAGAGTTGCTGTTTAACGCTATGCTGAAGAGTTGCTGTGTAGCGCTATGCTGAAGAGTTGCTGTGTAGCGCTATGCTGAAGAGTTGCTGTGTAACTCTATGCTGAAGAGTTGCTGTGTAACTCTATGCTGAAGAGTTGCTGTGTTGCGCTATGCTGAAGAGTTGCTGTGTAGCGCTATGCTGAAGAGTTGCTGTGTAGCGCTATGCTGAAGAGTTGCTGTGTAGCGCTATGCTGAAGAGTTGCTGTGTAGCGCTATGCTGAAGAGTTGCTGTGTAACTCTATGCTGAAGAGTTGCTGTGTAACTCTATGCTGAAGAGTTGCTGTGTAGCGCTATGCTGAAGAGTTGCTGTGTAGCGCTATGCTGAAGAGTTGCTGTGTAGCGCTATGCTGAAGAGTTGCTGTGTAACGCTATGCTGAAGAGTTGCTGTGTAGCGCTATGCTGAAGAGTTGCTGTGTAACGCTATGCTGAAGAGTTGCTGTGTAACTCTATGCTGAAGAGTTGCTGTGTAACGCTATGCTGAAGAGTTGCTGTGTAGCGCTATGCTGAAGAGTTGCTGTGTAACGCTATGCTGAAGAGTTGCTGTGTAGCGCTATGCTGAAGAGTTGCTGTGTAGCTGGTTGCACCGACAATAAATCCAAAAACGCTGATCTCCGATCTGTTCCCCTGCCGTGTCCTAAAACAGATCTAATAGAGGAGCTTTCTGTCTCCAAGCTATAGACCAGACCAGCATGGCATCATCACCAATGGTCACTGCCAAAAAAACAAGACGGCGACGGCCAAAAACAAAGTAAACAAAGTAAACACATTAACACGAACACGCGCGATAGTTTTACACAAGACGGATCCTTTCTAGCCAGAACCATGAGGGAGTAGGTAGGTAGCTGGTTGCTAACATGTTAGCATCAACTACTCCAAAGGGGCCTGTTGTTGACATCCTGCTGTGTTTCCAGGTGTTTCCAGGTGTGCGCGGCGGGGACAGTGAGCAGCATGGCGGTGGGCCTGCAGGTTGTGGGTCTGCTTCTGGGCGTGGTGTCCTGGTGTCTGCAGTCCAGCTGCACCTCCTCTCAGGTGTGGAAGGTGAGGAGTCAGCTGGAGTCGGTGAGCAGCAGTCAGTGGCAGTTTGAAGGTCTGTGGATGAGCTGCGCCGCCACGTCGCTGGGATCCCTTCAGTGCAGCCGGTTCAAGACGGTGCTGGGACTGCCGGGTGAGTGATCGCACACCACAGAAGAAGAGTGCTGTTTAGTTTGGTTTAGACAGATAGAGAGACTCAGTAGGTCACATGATGGATCTTGTTTATTGAAGATGTAGAAAAGAAAAAGCTGGAGCTACTTGTTGAACTGAAGTCCTGAAACCATCACTGAAATACCATTAACTTAATTAATTATTCATTATTAATGATGATCAATAATAGGCTGTAATCTATTATTACACGGCTTTGTTGAATACTCGATTCTGATTGGTCCCGGCGTTCTACAGTCTATTTCTTTATAACAGACCGTTGCTACGTATAACAGACCGTTGCTACGTATAACAGACCGTTGCTACGTATAACAGACCGATGCTACGTATAACAGACCGTTGCTGTGTATAACAGACCGTTGCTGTGTATAACAGACTGTTGCTATGTATAACAGACCGTTGCTACGTATAACAGACCGATGCTACGTATAACAGACCGTTGCTACGTATAACAGACCGATGCTACGTATAACAGACCGTTGCTATGTATAACAGGCCGTTGCTATGTTTAACAGACCGTTGCTATGTATAACAGGCCATTGCTATGTATAACAGACCGATGCTACGTATAACAGACCGTTGCTACGTATAACAGACTGATGCTACGTATAACAGACCGATGCTACGTATAAAAGACCGTTGCTACGTATAAGATTCAAGATTCAAGATTCAAGATGTTTATTGTCACGCCGGTTGTACAGGTACAAACGTGTGAAATACTTTTCGCTAGGAAGCTCCATTAAATAATAAATTATATTACATTTACATTACATTTATAAAAGGAAATACTTTATACAAGGGCATATTAAGAACATATGTATTAACAATATATACAGTATATACAGTATAAGAAATATTTTTGTGTAAGAATGTGTCAAATTAATTATAGATTTAAAAGTCTGATGGCCTGGGGGAAAAAACTGTTCCTCAGTCTGCTGGTGAGAGTCCTGACAGACCGTTGCTACGTATAACAGACCGTTGCTACGTATAACAGACCGTTGCTACGTATAACAGACCGTTGCTATGGGCCCATTTCTGATGTCGGACTCTGGAGGACCGTTTTTGTGTCAAATTATTGATTTCTTAATTAAGCAGCCGTGTAATCGCCCTGACAGAGTTTATTTCACAACAATGAGCGGCTCGCTGTACATTATCTCTGACTTTACACATTTTTTATTTTCCTGCATGAATTAAGGGACCTTTAAGGAGTAAGAATGTCTTAAAATTGACCATATAACATGAAAGGTATCCCTTAAAAAATATACAATTGGCCACTTTAAGCTTTATATTAATGGGTGGTTTATTGCTATTTGGTATTTCTTTTTTGCTTGTTTTGCCAAAAACACATAAAAAAATATCATTAATATACATTCAATGAATTATATAATAATAATAATAATAATAATAATAATAATAATAATAATATATTCATATTTATGTATTCATGGCTGGAGGATATGTGGAAGTAGCAGCTATGTATAGATATTATTTCATATTAGTATTAGTGTTATAAGTTTATTTTATTATATTATAAGTGCATTTAAAGTTGTTTATTTGGCATTTATTTATTACCCTGAATAAATAAATGATCTATTAATAAAGTGCAGTTTGTTCTTGCACAGAATCACGTCTTTAGACTTCACGCAGATTTAATCATTTTACATCTAAATAACCGTGGTAAATACAAAGCGTGTTGTGTTGTCCGTCCCGCTGCGTGTCCAGCTCACCTGCAGGCCTGCAGGGCTCTGATGATCCTGTCCCTGCTGGTCGGTCTGGCCTCCATCATCGTCTCCGTTCTGGGACTCAAGTGCACCAAGATCGGCAGAACCTCGGAGCACGCCAAAGACCAGATGGCCCTGACCGGAGGAGTCCTGTTCATCCTGTCCGGTATGCGACGTCGTAACATGAAGTTATTCATCTTTATGACCTGTGAGTCATAGTCTCTGTCTCCTGTCTCCTCCTCAGGTGTCTTCACTCTGATCGCAGCGTCCTGGTACGCCGCCAGAGTCATCCACGACTTCTACAACCCGCTGTACGGAGGAGTCAGGTCAGTCACTCAGACGCCGCCTCCACAGTAAGATGTGTGTGTGTCACTTCCTGCCGCTGACGCTGAGTGTGACGCTGCAGGTTCGAGCTGGGTACTGGTCTGTATCTGGGCTGGGCGGCGTCCTGTCTGGCCATACTGGGAGGGTCTCTGCTCTGCTGCTCCTGCAGGAAGACGTCCTCCACCGCCGCTGCTGCACGGTACACGACCAACATTTAACCCAGATCAATGACTTCATATTTCTGAATCAGGACTTAAATATAAATATCAGACGGGACTGAAGTGTCACGTTTTGTCCTGCAGGCAGTTTACGTACAACTTGTCCACTACGAGTCGAGGACAGAAGATCTACAGAGCGGCTCCGGCCTCAGACAGCAGCAGCTCCAAAGCTTACGTCTAAACCTCTGCAACACTTCCTGTCTGATGTAACAGCGAAGCGCTGAGCGCGACCACGTCACGATCCAATTCAACATGACGTCGCTGGATTTGAAAGAATCCTCTGAACTTGTTTTTTGTGTGAAAGCAAAATGAAATGTTTAGTTTTAGGAGTTTTATTGTGAAGGGCACTCGTGTTTTGATCGCTGCGTGAATCTTTTTGTTCTGTTGATGTCGCTGAGATCTCATCACTTCAAAAGATTTCCACACCATCCGGGTCGTTCCACCTCAGGAGTTTGATTTTGAAAATGTTGTAAATAAATGTTTCCTGAATCTGTGTGAGTGTTTTTCTCTCCGGTTCCACAGACAGAAGCAACCGACCTCAGATCAGCTGATATTTAATCATGAGCTCTGCTCCGTGGCGACCTCCGGGTCTGAAAAGTGAAGCCAGTGTTGAAGTGGCTTCAACCTAAAAACAGCCAGCAGGGGGCGACTCAGGATAAAAACCAAGATAGTGACGGCTAAAAACAAGTAAAGGTCAAAGGTCAAGGGACCCGTTTGAAAGCAGCCATACCAGTTTCTTGCCAAACTTTAGTTCAGCGAGATGTATATATATATAGGAGGAGGAAGAGGAGGAGGAAGAGAAGGAGGAGGAAGAGAAGGAGGAGGAAGAGGAAGAGGAGGAAGAGGAAGAGGAGGAAGAGGAAGAGGAGGAAGAGGAAGAGGAGGAAGAAGAGGAAGAGGAGGTGACGGTCAGAAACATGTCATTCATTAGTTCCCTGGTTCAGAACACCTGAGGCTAAAAGATGATGATGTCCAATGTCTCAGTAAAGAGAGAAATGATGAAAGTGATCAAATGAACCAAAGAAAACTACAGATTTTATTAAAAGCATTTAGAAACATTAGAAAGATGAAATATTGAATATATGACTGTATTCCATTCATTACATTACAGGATGATTCAAGAGAGACAAGAGTTCATGATGAATGTTGATGATCAACAGATGACACATGAAGGATTTGGGTTTGAGTGAGTGTGATGGTGAACACACTGAACTTTGACTTCAGTCCACAGGAGACACTCAGACCTGCAGAGGACACAGAGACACTCAGACCTGCAGAGGACACAGAGACACTCAGACCTGCAGAGGACACAGAGACACTCAGACCTGCAGAGGACACAGAGACACTGAGACCTGCAGAGGACACAGAGACACTCAGACCTGCAGAGGACACAGAGACACTCAGACCTGCAGAGGACACAGAGACACTCAGACCTGCAGAGGACACAGAGACACTCAGACCTGCAGAGGACACAGAGACACTCAGACCTGCAGAGGACACAGAGACACTGAGACCTGCAGAGGACACAGAGACACTCAGACCTGCAGAGGACACAGAGACACTCAGACCTGCAGAGGACACAGAGACACTCAGACCTGCAGAGGACACAGAGACACTCAGACCTGCAGAGGACACAGAGACACTCAGACCTGCAGAGGACACAGAGACACTGAGACCTGCAGAGGACACAGAGACACTCAGACCTGCAGAGGACACAGAGACACTCAGACCTGCAGAGGACACAGAGACACTCAGACCTGCAGAGGACACAGAGACACTGAGACCTGTAGAGGACACAGAGACACTCAGACCTGCAGAGGACACAGAGACACTGAGGAACCATAAGACCAGATCCTAAACCCAGGATAAAGAGGTTCAGTGAATGTGGTGCTGAAGGTGTGGAGGTGGATCAGGGTGTCAGAGGAGACTCTGTAGAAGGACAGAGTGCCAGCAGGACAGTCCACATACACTGCTACTCTACCAGAGGAGGAGGAGGAGGAGGAGGAGGAGGAGGAGGAGGAGGAGGAGGAGATGGGTGTTTCTCTGTTATTGTGCCAGACAGAGTAACCAACATCATAGCACCACAGACTCCAGGACTGATCATTCCCTTCAAACCAACTGTCCACTCCGTTTCCTCTCCTGCTGATTCCTCTGTAACTCACTGATATAGAAACCCCTCCTCTCCACTCGACCTCCCAGTAGCAGCGACCAGTCAGACCAGTTCTACACAGCAGCTGAAGACGGGAGATGAATCTGTCTGGATGATCAGGATATGACTGATCCTCCTTCACACATGTCACCTCCCTGTTGTCAGACAGTTTGAGGTTTCTGTTTACTGTGTTTGTGTCCAGTTCCAGTTGACAGACATCTGATGGAGAGAAGAAGACACAATACAGCTGCAGGTCAACATCTGGTGATTTATTAACAACTCTACTGACAATCAGTGAAAGAAAAGTGACATCTGATATTCAACTGTGAATGACGTTTAACAACCTTTAACTAGAAACTCAACAATCCAGTTGTAACAGCATGAACAGCTCCTCAACATGAGAGTCAACATGTGGACGGTGTTCTGCTGTTGGTCCCGGTGTGGACCCGAGGACGACAGCTGATGATCCAGTACTGAATAAAGTCTCACTAATAAAACTGGCTCATCATCTTCCACTGCAGCACAAAGCAGCTCTGAACCATCTGCTTTCTAAAACGCTGATTAGCTCCACCAAAGAGCTCACATTCAGCACAACGTTCACACCTTTGAACATCACAGAGTCATTGTACTTTGACTTGAGTGAATATGTTCAGTCCTCTAGCCTCCGCTGGGTTTCACTTCTGTAACATGATGTGATTCTATGTTGTCATGTTTCAACTGACTGTGCTGATGTCTGCTGGACATTGTGTTGCATTCATTGTCTGCATGTTATCCTCCTTATTGTCGGGGCGTTACTGAAGACATGATTATGGACCTCACTTCTGCTGAGGTAGCAGTAAGCTAGGTAGTCCCATAGAGGCTAACCATGGAGGCTAACCATAGAGGCTAACCATAGAGGCTAACCATAGAGGCTAACCATGGAGGCTAACCATAGAGGCTAACCATGGAGGCTATCCATAGAGGATAACCATAGAGGCTAACCATAGAGGATAACCATAGAGGCTAACCATGGAGGCTAACCATGGAGGCTATCCATAGAGGCTATCCATAGAGGCTAACCATAGAGGCTATCCATAGAGGCTAACCATAGAGGCTATCCATAGAGGCTAACCATGGAGGCTATCCATAGAGGCTAACCATAGAGGCTATCCATAGAGGCTAACCATGGAGGCTAACCATAGAGGCTAACCATGGAGGCTACCCATAGAGGCTATCCATAGAGGCTATCCATAGAGGCTAACCATAGAGGCTAACCATGGAGGCTAACCATAGAGGCTATCCATAGAGGCTATCCATAGAGGCTAACCATAGAGGCTAACCATGGAGGCTAACCATAGAGGCTAACCATGGAGGCTACCCATAGAGGCTAACCATAGAGGCTATCCATAGAGGCTAACCATGGAGGCTAACCATAGAGGCTAACCATGGAGGCTAACCATAGAGGCTAACCATAGAGGCTATCCATAGAGGCTAACCATGGAGGCTAACCATGGAGGCTAACCATGGAGGCTATCCATAGAGGCTACCCATAGAGGCTAACCATAGAGGCTAACCATGGAGGCTAACCATAGAGGCTAACCATGGAGGCTACCCATAGAGGCTAACCATAGAGGCTATCCATAGAGGCTATCCATAGAGGCTAACCATGGAGGCTAACCATGGAGGCTAACCATAGAGGCTAACCATAGAGGCTATCCATAGAGGCTAACCATAGAGGCTAACCATAGAGGCTATCCATAGAGGCTATCCATAGAGGCTAACCATAGAGGCTATCCATAGAGGCTATCCATAGAGGCTAACCATAGAGGCTAACCATAGAGGCTATCCATAGAGGCTAACCATGGAGGCTAACCATAGAGGCTAACCATGGAGGCTGACCATAGAGGCTAACCATAGAGGCTAACCATAGAGGCTAACTATAGAGGCTAACCATGGAGGCTAACTATAGAGGCTAACCATGGAGGCTAAACATGGAGGCTAACCATGGAGGCTAACCATAGAGGCTATCCATGGAGGCTACCCATAGAGGCTATCCATAGAGGCTAACCATAGAGGCTAAACATGGAGGCTAACCATAGAGGCTAACCAAAGTGGCTAACCATAGAGGCTAACCATAGAGGCTAACCATGGAGGCTAACCATAGAGGCTAACCATAGAGGCTAACCATAGAGGCTATCCATAGAGGCTAACCATGGAGGCTAACCATAGAGGCTAACCATAGAGGCTAACCATAGAGGCTATCCATAGAGGCTAACCATAGAGGCTAACCATAGAGGCTAACCATAGAGGCTATCCATAGAGGCTAACCATAGAGGCTAACCATGGAGGCTAACCATAGAGGCTATCCACTCCTTCATCAGCTCCCGTCTGGACTACTGGAATGGAGTCCTGTCCGGGGTACCCAGCAAAGCCCTGGACCGGCTCCAGTACGTCCAGAACTCAGCTGCCAGGGTTCTGACCCGCACTAGGCTCTGGCAGCACATCACCCCGACACTCATCCATCTTCAATCAAGTCCTACATCAACTATTAACTCCTCCTTCTCACATACAAATCCCTCCATGCCCCCCAGTACCTAACCAACCTTCTCCACCTCTACACTCCATCCCAGAGACTACGATCCTCCGACACCGGTCTGCTCTGCACCCCCCCCCCCCCAAACCCGGCTGAGAGCCTTCAGCGTCGCGGCCCCCCCACCCTCTGGAACTCTCTCCCTTCTGAGATCAGAAATGCTTCATCCCTGGACACTTTCAAAAAGCCCCTCCAGCACCAGCTGTTCATCAAGACCTCTGACCTCTAACTCTTCCTACACATCACTCCTTTAATGACTTAGCTCCTGTTTTCATTTGTTGTTTTATTTCCTTTTGTTTTTATTTATCAGTATGATTTTGTGTGCCCTCTTTGTAAAGCGTCCTTGGGTTTCTTGAAAGGCGCTATATAAGTCCAATTTATTATTATTATTATTATTATAACTAACGTTAAATTAGCATTTTCTAAAATGTCCTTGTGGAGCTCTGGTACTTGTTGTGCTGTTAGCGGCTGTACTAACAACCAGACAGAGCTAAATCTGTGGCTTCAACAACAGTGTGTTGAACATGCACCCAAACAAAAAGGGATTGTTGTTGTGACCAACGGAACAGTTTCCATCGCCGACCTACAGACGAGGAATCCAGAAGAATGTGGCTGAGAAACCTCAACTAGAAGAGACCACCATAAACCCTCGTTATGTGAGCTCATCTCATTTAGTGGACTAAAAGCCAACGGAGGAAAACTCGTATCCTACTTTGTGGTTGGGCTATAAAGAGCAGCGGAGAAGAGACGTCAGGTCCTTAAAGGACTGACAGCAGAGCCAGGAGGACATCAGCTATGATGTCATGTGTAGGGAGGACTCAGCATTGTAGCGTTGGTTTAATGACAGCCAGTTACTTTAACTACTTTCTGTACAGTTTATAATGTAAGGCAGTTTATGAGACGGAGTGCAGGGCAGCATTAGACTACAGATAGTTTAAGTACGGTTATCTGTGTAGGAAAAAGCTAAACCTTGTTACTGTGGAAGTACTGATCTGCCTCAGAGCTTTTCAGATTGTTCATCTCTTCACCGTCTGTAGCAACGGAGTCAATAACGTAGCTAAATATGCTAGTGGAGGTTATCTGAGGCCACTTCTTCAGGTCGTCCTCCATCCCTCCATAGTAGAAGACAGAGCTATGATCACATTATCCTGTTTTATCCTGTTCAGCGGTTCATGTTCTGCTTTCTCTGGTTCTAATTTTACATGTTGTTGTTTTTTAAAGACTAATTTAACATCAGGCTGACGGACAACAGTTGAAAACTAGCCTTTTGACATAAAATAAATAAATCAAACTTAAAACACACTCACACTTCCTCAGACCAGGTCTCAGTCTCTGCTGTCCACCATGGTCCATCCTGCAGGAGGAAACAGTCACTATCAACTTCATACAGCTTCACTCAGATCCTCCATTAAACATGAACCAGAGTTCCTCAGTTAGGGACAGAGAGACATTGTGAGAGCTGCTGTTGTCTTTCTGTCTGTCCATCTGTCCACACCTGAGAGAGTCCAGTCTGTTATCTGTCCATACCTGAGAGAGTCCAGTCTGTTGTCTGTCCATACCTGAGAGAGTCCAGTCTCCAGTGTGGATCCTCCAGTCCATCAGACAGCAGCTTCCCTCCTGAGTCTCCTGGATGATTGTAGCTCAGGTCCAGCTCTCTCAGATGGGAGGGGTTGGAGCTCAGAGCTGAGGCCAGAGAAGAACAGCCTTCCTCTGTGATCAGACAGCCTGACAGACTAAACACACACAAACACACAGTGTAAACTCTCTAAATTAAAATGAGTTCTGTTGTGGAGGAGGCTGCTTGGAGTTGTAGTCAGCAACACGATATAGAGGTAGCCGGGGGGTGGGTGGTGTCCTGATGGCCTCAGGACTGCATCTCTGTCTCTCGGTGATGAGGATGTTCTGAAGGCTGAATTTATCTGTGACCTCCAGTGAACACTGGGGCACCTTCAAGACTGAGGCCATAGCACGCTACCAGAAAGTGGAGTATTGGTCCTTTAAGGTTGGGAGTGAGTCACTGTCCCATGTGAACAGTATTTTGGGGTCTTGGTGATGAGTGAGGGTAAGATGGAGGGTGAGATCAATATCCTGATTGGTGTGACATCAGCAGTAATGGAGCCATTGTACTGGACTGTTGTAATGAGCCTGAAGAAAACCTCTTCATTTATTAGTTGATCTACGATCCAACTCTCACCGATGACTTGTTTCGTTATTGTTGTGGTTTTATTCTCTTTAGACCACACGTTGGACTATATATTAACATAATTAAAGTACTGTAATAAACCTGGGCTTTATATATCGAAGTCAAGTTTCTGTGTCTATACTGGTAACGAACTCCTGAGTCAGCATAAACCTTCAGTACGATATTGCTGCCACATTTAATACTGGCTGCTGCATTGCGCTGTTGTGCGTGGCGTGCTGACGTGCTTGCGGTAAGCGTATTGCCTCATTTCCGGTTGCCTCATTTCCGGTTGCCTGTCTTTCTGTGTGCTGCTGTGTTCTGTAGCTGCTCTAGCACATCCAGGGCAATATAGTTATATACTCTTCATTACAGCGGCTAATTACCCGCTACATTTATACCTACACTAGTTCTGCTTAAGCACTCACACCTCACTCCTCTTTAGAGACTTAACCACACATATTCAGCTCGGCTAACGCTAGCTGGGCTATCGTACCGTAGCTTAGCAGTAGCTTAACCGTTAGCGATGGCTTCTCCTCTCCCCTGCTCTCCTGTTCTCTCTCCCTCTCCTCCTCTCTCCTGCTCTCTCCTTCTCTCTCCCTCTGTTCTCTCTCCCTCTCCTCCTCTCTCCTGCTCTCTCCTTCTCTCTCCTTCTCTCTCCCTCTGTTCTCTCTCCCTCTCCTCCTCTCTCCTGCTCTCCTGTTCTCTCTCCTTCTCCTGCTCTCCTGTTCTCTCTCCTTCTCCTGCTCTCCTGTTCTCTCTCCTTCTCCTGCTCTCTCTCCCTCTCCTGTTCTCTCTCCTGCCCTCCTGTTCTCTCTCCCTCTCCTGCTCTCTCCCTCTCCTGCTCTCCTGTTCTCTCTCTCTCTCCTTCTCCTGCTCTCTCCTGCTCTCCTGTTCTCTCTCCTGTTCTCTCTCCTTCTCCTGCTCTCCTGTTCTCTCTCTCTCTCCTTCTCCTGCTCTCTCCTGCTCTCCTGTTCTCTCTCCTGTTCTCTCTCCCTCTCCTGCTCTCCTGTTCTCTCTCTCTCTCCCTCTCCTCCTCTCTCCTGCTCTCCTGTTCTCTCTCCTTCTCCTGCTCTCTCCTGCTCTGTGTGTCTTATGTTTAGTTCTTCCTCTGCCTCCTTTAGAGCTAATGGTACATGTATTAGGTGTAGTGCATTCGCTGCATTGGAGGCGAGGGTTAGCGAGTTAGAAGCCCGGTTCTGCACTTTAGCTTTAGCTTCTTCTGTAGTTAGCCAGCCCCTAGCCGGTGCAGACCGGCCAAGCTTAGCTTCTGCTAGCCGTCCCCCGGCAACCCCCGAGCAGCCGGGAGGCTGGGTGACTGTCCGAAGGACGCATAGTCGTACCCTGAAGCCCACGGTTAACCACCAACCGCTTCACGTTTCTAACAGATATTCCCCTCTCAGCGACACACCCGCTGAGAAACCAACTCTGGTTATCGACAGCTCCATTTTGCGGAACGTGAAGTTAGCGAAGTCAGCTGCCATAGTTATTTGCATCCCGGGGGCCAGAGCGGGCGACATTGAATCCGTTTTGAAACTGCTGGCTAAGGATAAACGTAAATACAGTAAGATTGTTATTCACGTCGGCGGTAATGACACCCGGTTACGTCGATCGGAGGTCACTAAAGTTAATGTTCAGTCGGTGTGTGCATACGCAAAAACAATGTCGGACTCCGTAGTTTTCTCTGGTCCCCTCCCCAACCTGACCAGTGACGACATGTATAGCCGCATGAAGTCATTCCACAGCTGGCTGTCGAGGTGGTGTCCAGCAAACCATGTGGGCTTCATTGACAATTGGAACTCTTTCTGGGGAATTCCTGGTCTGATTAGGAGAGACGGCATTCATCCTACTTTGGATGGTGCGGCTCTCTTATCTAGAAATCTGACCAAGATTGTTGGTGGAACAAATCCATGACAAACCAGAGGTCCTTCCAGGACAAACCAGAGGTCATTCCAGGACAAACCAGGGGTCATTCCAGGACAAACCAGAGGTCATTCCATGACAAACCAGAGGTCATTCCATGACAAACCAGAGGTCATTCCATGACAAACCAGAGGTCAGTCCATGACAAACCAGAGGTCATTCCAGGACAAACCAGAGGTTATTCCAGGACAAACCAGAGGTTATTCCATGACAAACCAGAGGTCATTCCAGGATGCAGAGCTGCAGTCTTACACACTTCTCTGCGCTTCCATTAGAGCAGTTACCCACCCATAGCTTAACCCCAAACCGAACTGAGACTGTGTCTGCCCCACCTAAATTAATGAAATCAAAAGTAAACAGAAGAGGAGTTAAACATCATAATCTAATACAATCTAACACTAGCACTGCAATAAAGCAACAAAACAGGAGAATTAAATGTGGACTCTTAAATATCAGATCTCTGTCATCTAAAGCTCTACTAGTAAATGATTTAATATCAGATAATCACATTGATTTATTTTGTCTTACTGAAACCTGGCTGTGTCAGGAAGAATATGTCAGCCTAAACGAATCCACTCCCCCGAGTCATATTAATACTCACATTCCTCGAGACACCGGCCGAGGAGGTGGAGTTGCAGCCATCTTCGACTCAAGCCTATTAATAAACCCTAAAACTAAACTAAATTATAACTCATTTGAAAGCCTTGTTCTTAGTCTTTCACACCCAACCTGGAAAGCACTACAGCCAATTTTATTTGTTATAGTGTACCGCGCTCCAGGCCCATATTCTGAATTTCTATCTGAATTCTCAGAGTTTCTATCAAGCTTAGTCCTGAAAACAGATAAAGTCATTATAGTAGGTGATTTTAATATTCATGTGGACGTTGATAATGATAGCCTCAGTACTGCGTTTATCTCTTTATTAGATTCAATTGGTTTCTCGCAGAACGTGCATAAACCCACTCACCGCTTTAACCACACCCTCGACCTTGTTATGTCATATGGCGTTGAAATTGAACATTTAATTGTTTTTCCACAGAACTCTCTTTTATCAGACCATTATTTAATCACTTTTGAACTCTTATTACTAGACTATACACCATCAGATAAAAGTGTGTACACTAGATGTCTATCCGATAGTGTTGTAGCTAAATTTAAGGAAGCGATTCCATCAGCATTAAATTCAATACCATGTCTCAATATAACAGAGGACTCGTATGCTAACTTTAGCCCTACCCAAATTGATCATCTTGTAGATAGTGCTACAGACTCACTGCGAATCACACTTGATTCTGTTGCCCCTCTAAAAAAGAAGTTAGTAAAACAAAGGAAGTCAGCTCCATGGTATAACCCTCAAACACGCAAATTAAAGCAAGCATCGAGGAAACTGGAAAGGATATGGCGTTCCACCAAACAGGAAGAATCTCATTTAGTCTAGCAAGATAGTCTTAAAACATATAGGAAGGCTCTCTGTGATGCCAGAGCAGCCCACTACTCATCATTAATAGAGAAAAATAAGAACCCTAGGTTTCTATTCAGCACTGTAGCCAGGCTGACAGAGAGCCACAGCTCTATTGAGCCATGTATTCCTACAACCCTCAGTAGTAGTGACTTCATGAGTTTCTTTAATGATAAAATCATAACTATTAGAGACTAAATTAATCACCTCCTACCGTCAACTGGTACCAATTTATCCTCAAACTTAGGAACCTTAGAAACAGCTGTACAACCTGATATATATTTAGACTGCTTTTCTCCCATTGATCTCCACAAATTAACTTCACTGATCTCCTCATCTAAATCATCTACCTGTCTCCTAGACCCTATTCCAACTAGACTGCTTAAAGACGTTTTACCTCTAGTTAGCACCTCTTTACTGGATATGATCAATGTGTCTTTACTAACAGGCTATGTACCACAGTCCTTTAAAGTAGCTGTAATTAAACCTCTTCTTAAAAAGCCCACTCTTGATCCAGAGGTCCTAGCCAACTATAGACCTATATCTAACCTTCCCTTTACCTCCAAAATACTGGAGAAAGTAGTTGCCAGTCAGCTGTGTGACTTTCTACAGAACAACCATTTATTGGAGGATTATCAGTCAGGATTTAGAGTGCACCATAGCACAGAGACAGCACTAGTGAAAATTACAAATGACCTTCTAATGGCATCGGACAAAGGACTTGTCTCTGTACTTGTCTTGCTAGATCTCAGTGCTGCTTTCGACACCATTGACCATCACATCCTATTACAAAGACTGGAACATTTAATTGGCATTAAAGGAACTGCACTAAGTTGGTTTAAGTCCTATTTATCAGATCGATCTCAGTTTGTACATGTCAACGATGAGTCCTCCATGTACGCCAAAGTTAGTCACGGAGTTCCACAGGGTTCTGTACTTGGACGAATTATTTTCACCTTATATATGCTTCCCTTAGGCAATGTTATTAGAAAACACTCCATAAACTTTCATTGTTATGCAGATGATACCCAATTATATCTATCGATCAAGCCAGACGAAACAAACCAGTTAACTAAACTTCAAGCATGCCTTAAGGACATAAAAACCTGGATGACCTGCAATTTCCTGATGGTAAACTCAGACAAAACTGAAGTTATTGTACTAGGCCCTGAGCACCTCCGAAACAAATGATCAATGATATAGTTACTTTAGATGGCATTGCCCTGGCCTCCAGCACCACCGTAAGGAACCTGGGAGTTATCTTCGACCAGGATATGTCCTTTAACTCTCACATAAAACAAACCTCACGGACTGCCTTCTTTCATCTCCGTAACATTGTGAAGATCAGGCACATCCTGTCTCAAAACTGTTACCTTTAGACTCGATTACTGCAATTCCTTATTATCAGGCTGCTCCAATAAGTCTCTTAAGACTCTCCAGTTGATCCAGAATGCTGCAGCACGTGTACTGACTAGAACTAGAACTAGAGATCATATTACGCCTGTATTAGCTTCTCTGCACTGGCTGTCTGTAAAATCCAGAATAGATTTTAAAATCGTCCTCCTCACCTACAAAGCGCTAAACGGTCAGGCCCCATCATATCTTAAAGAGCTCATAGTACCCTACTACCCCACTAGAGCACTGCGCTCACAGAATGCAGGGTTACTTGAGGTTCCTAGAGTCTCCAAAAGTAGAATGGGAGCCAGAGCCTTCAGCTATCAAGCTCCTCTTCTCTGGAACCAGCTCCCAGTTTCAGTCCGGGAGGCAGACACCGTCTCTACATTTAAGAGTAGGCTAAAGACTTTCCTCTTTGATAACGCTTATACTTAAGCTGCTATAGGCATAGACTGCCGGGGGACTTCCTATGACACACTGTCATAAGGAACTTCCTATGACACACTGAGCTCCCCTCTCCTTCTGTATATACTCATGTCCCATGTCCATGTTGTTACTAACTTCATTCCTTCCTGGGAGTCCTTGTGCCTCCTTGTCTCGCAGCTAACCGTGGAGCGGGGTCACACCTGGAGTGAGGTCATACCTGGAGCGGGATCACACCTGGAGCGAGGTTATACCTGGAGCAGGGGTACACTTGGAGCAGGGTTTCACCTGGATCTTGGTGGTCTCCGGTATTGTGGCTGCATCTGCTGCCGCGTCGGTGCCTGCTTGACACCAACTGCTACCATCCTTAATTAACTACGTCTGTACGAGGGACTACCAATGCTACGAGGGATTTCCAACACCTAGTGACAAAGTGGCAGCCTGGAGAATGAGACTTCTCGGTCACTGCCAAAGACATCAAGAGCTCCCAGCAAGCATGCTGATGCTGCAGGAACCAACGCACGGGCATCGATCGCAGGGACGTCCCACACCAACACACATGGACGTACTGAGGAGAGATGCTGGACAGTGCTGGCGAGCTAGCCAGATGTATGGTGGACTGAGACAGCTGGAAGCTCTGCTGGAAAGCCCGTCTGAGGACGACCCAATGATATAATTTCCGATAGTTGTATTATCACTCTTTCCATCCACCACTATTGGTTTTGTGTTATCAGTCCTACTTGTATTAGCTATTACAGCTGCTAGGCTACTATTGTGGCTGCTTCTAGATCTCTCTCTCTCTCACTCTCTCTCTCACTCTCTCTCTCACTCTCTCTCTATCTATCCCCCCAGCCGGTCTCGGCAGATGGCCGCCCGCCCTGAGCCCGGTTCTGCTCCAGGTTTCTTCCCAGTAATCGGGGAGTTGTTCCTGGCCACAGTGCGCTTGGTGGATCCTGTTGGGTCTCTAAACTCTGGTGTACGGTCATAGACCTGCTCTATATATAAAGCGTCTTGAGAGAACTTCTGTTGTGATTTGACGCTATACAAAAATAAATTGATTTGATTTGATTTGAATACAGGATCATGAAAGGGACTAAAAATTGAATTTTTAATAATAATTTAACTGGCACTGTTAGTCAGGTCCAGGTCTCTCAGACTAGAGGACCGGGCGCTGAGAACTGAGGGCAGATTTTCACAGCTCCTATCTGACAATGTACAGCCTCTCAATGAAATGTCCATCCAATAATATGGATAAGGATATGGCGTTCCACCAAACAGGAAGAATCTCATTTAGTCTGGCAAGATAGTCTTAAAACATATAGGAAGGCTCTCTGTGATGCCAGAGCAGCCCATTACTCATCATTAATAGAGAAAAATAAGAACAACCCCAGGTTTCTATTCAGCACTGTAGCCAGGCTGACAGAGAGCCACAGCTCTATTGAGCCATGTATTCCTACAACCCTCAGTAGTAGTGACTTCATGAGTTTCTTTAATGATAAAATCACAACTATTAGAGACTAAATTAATCACCTCCTACCGTCAACTGGTACCAATTTATCCTCAAACTTAGGAACCTTAGAAACAGCTGTACAACCTGATATATATTTAGACTGCTTTTCTCCTATCGATCTCCACAAATTAACCTCACTGATCTCCTCATCTAAATCATCTACCTGTCTCCTAGACCCTATTCCAACTAGACTGCTTAAAGAAGTTTTACCTCTAGTTAGCACCTCTTTACTGGATATGATCAATGTGTCTTTACTAACAGGCTATGTACCACAGTCCTTTAAAGTAGCTGTAATTAAACCTCTTCTTAAAAAGCCCACTCTTGATCCAGAGGTCCTAGCCAACTATAGACCTATATCTAACCTTCCCTTTACCTCCAAAATACTGGAGAAAGTAGTTGCCAGTCAGCTGTGTGACTTTCTACAGAACAATCATTTATTGGAGGATTATCAGTCAGGATTTAGAGTGCACCATAGCACAGAGACAGCACTAGTGAAAATTACAAATGACCTTCTAATGGCATCGGACAAAGGACTTGTCTCTGTACTTGTCTTGCTAGATCTCAGTGCTGCTTTCGACACCATTGACCATCACATCCTATTACAGAGACTGGAACATTTAATTGTCATTAAAGGAACTGCACTAAGTTGGTTTAAGTCCTATTTATCAGATCGATCTCAGTTTGTACATGTCAACGATGAGTCCTCCATGCACGCCAAAGTTAGTCACGGAGTTCCACAGGGTTCTGTACTTGGACCAATTCTATTTACCTTATATATGCTTCCCTTAGGCAATGTTATTAGAAAACACTCCATAAACTTTCATTGTTATGCAGATGATACCCAATTATATCTATCAATCAAGCCAGACGAAACAAACCAGTTAACTAAACTTCAAGCATGCCTTAAGGACATAAAAACCTGGATGACCTGCAATTTCCTGATGTTAAACTCAGACAAAACTGAAGTTATTGTACTAGGCCCTGAGCGCCTCCGAAACAAATGATCAATGATATAGTTACTCTATATGACATTGCCCTGGCCTCCAGCACCACCGTAAGGAATCTGGGAGTTGTCTTCGATCAGGATATGTCCTTTAACTCCCACATAAAACAAACCTCACGGACTGCCTTCTTTCATCTACGTAACATTGTGAAGATCAGACACATCCTGTGTCAAAATGATGCAGAAAAATTAGTCCATACATTCGTTACTTCTAGACTCGATTACTGCAATTCCTTATTATCAGGCTGCTCCAATAAGTCTCTTAAGACTCTCCAGTTGATCCAGAATGCTGCAGCACGTGTACTGACTAGAACTAGAAAAAGAGATCATATTATGCCTGTATTAGCTTCTCTGCACTGGCTGCCTGTAAAATCCAGAATAGATTTTAAAATCGTCCTCCTCACCTACAAAGCGCTAAACGGTCAGGCCCCATCATATCTTAAAGAGCTCATAGTACCCTACTACCCCACTAGAGCACTGCGCTCACAGAATGCAGCAGGGTTACTTGAGGTTCCTAGAGTCTCCAAAAGTAGAATGGGAGCCAGAGCCTTCAGCTATCAAGCTCCTCTTCTGTGGAACCAGCTCCCAGTTTCAGTCCGGGAGGCAGACACCGTCTCTACATTTAAGAGTAGGCTAAAGACTTTCCTCTTTGATAACGCTTATAGTTAGGGCTGTCTTTGACCAGCCCCTAGTTAAGCTGCTATAGGCCTAGACTGCCGGGGGACTTCCTATGACACACTGAGCTCCTCTCTCCTTCTGGATATACTCATGTCCCATTCATTGTTACCAACTACATTCCTTCCCGGGAGTCTTTGTTCCTCCTTGTCTCGCAGGTAACCATGGAACGGGGTCACACCGGGAGCGAGATTATACCTGGAGCGGGGTTATACCTGGATTGTGGCTGCATCTGCTGCCGTGTCTGCTGCCTGCTTGACACCAACTGCTACCATCACTAATTAATTCCGTCTGTACAAGGGACTACCAAGGCTAACGAGGGACTACCAAGACTAACGAGGGACTACCAAAGCTAACGAGGGACTACCAAGGCTAACGAGGGACTACCAAGGCTTAGTGACAAAGTGGCAGCCTGGAGAATAACACTTCTTGGTCACTGCCAAAGACATCAAGAACTCCCAGCAAGCATGCTGATGCTGCAGGAACCAACGCACGGGCATCGATCACAGGGACGTCCCACACCAACACACATGGACGTACTGAGGACAGATGCTGGACAGTGCTGGCGAGCTAGCCAGATGTATGGAGGACTGAGACAGCTGGAAGCTCCACTGGAAAGCGCGTCTGAGGACGACCCAATGACATCAATTCTGATAGTTGTATTATCACTCTTTCCATCCACCACTATTGGTTTTGTTATTAGTCCTACTTGTATTAGTTATTACAGCTGCTGGTCTGTCTGTCTGTCTGTCTGTCTGTCTCTCTCTCTCTCTCCCAGCCGGTCTCGGCAGATGGCCGCCCGCCCTGCTCCCGGTTCTGCTCCAGGTTTCTTCCCAGTAATCAGGGAGTTGTTCCTGGCCACAGTGCGCTTGGTGGATCCTGTTGGGTCTCTAAACTCTGGTGTACGGTCATAGACCTGCTCTATATATAAAGCATCTTGAGATAACTTCTGTTGTGATTTGATGCTATATAAAAATAAATTGAATTGAATTGAATAATAAATGTTAAGAAAATAAGAGCTCAGAGGGTCGGTATTTTTCAAATAGTTGAACACCAACCTGAGAGTTTCCAGTGTACAGTGGGGACTCTTCATTCCAGCAGACAGCAGCTTCACTCCTGAATCCTGTAGGTCATTGTTACTCAGTCCTCTAGTCTGAGAGACCTGGACCTGAGAGCTGAGAACTGAGGACAGAGCTTCACAGCTTCTCTCTGAGAGGTTACAGCCAGCTAGTCTGAAGAAGAATCAGCAATACATAAGAAACAATTACAAACCATGGTTGTTGTTTTTTCTGAATAATAAAACAACATTTGATGTGGATAGTTATGTGTCCACGTACAGAGCTTTGTTGGAGGCTTTGACCACTGGCAGCAGCCTCAGAAGAGCCTCCTCTGAAGCAGAGTATTTCTTCAGGTCAAACACGTCCAGATCTTCTCCTGATGACAGTAAGATGAAGACCAGAGCTGACCACTGAGCAGGAGACAGTTTATCTGTGGAGAGACTTCCTGAACTCAGGGACTGTTGGATCTCCTCCACCAGAGAACGATCATTCAGTTCATTCAGACAGTGGAACAGATTGATGCTTTTCTCTGCAGAGGAATTCTTACTGATCTTCTTCTTGATGTACTGGACTGTTTCCTGATTGGTTTTTGAGCTACTTCCTGTCTGTGTCAGCAGACCCCGTAGGAGAGTCTGATTGGTCTGCAGTGAAAGACCCAGGAGGAAGCGGAGGAACAAGTCCAGGTGTCCGTTTGGACTCTGTAAGGCCTTGTCCACAGCACTCTGGTAGAAACGTGTGGATTTTCCTACAAACACTTCAGACAACCGGGAGGTTTTTTGTTCTTCTGCCATCAGATTGACACCAGAGTTGATGAATGTCAGATGGACATGAAGAGCAGCCAGAAACTCCTGAACACTCAGATGGACGAAGCAGAACACCTTGTCCTGGTACAGTCCTCTCTCCTCTTTAAAGATCTGTGTGAACACTCCTGAGTACACTGAGGCTGCTCTGATATCGATGCCACACTCTGTCAGGTCGGATTCATAGAAGATCAGGTTGCCTTTCTGCAGCTGATCAAAAGCCAGTTTTCCCAGAGACTCGATCATCTTCCTGCTCTGTGGACTCCAGTGTGGATCTGTCTCAGATCCTCCATCATACTTGACGTTCTTCACTTTGGACTGAACCACCAGGAAGTGGATGTACATCTCAGTCAGGGTCTTGGGCAGCTCTCCTCCCTCTCTGGTCTTCAACACCTCCTCCAGAACTGTAGCAGTGATCCAGCAGAAGACCGGGATGTGGCACATGATGTGGAGGCTTCGTGATGTCTTGATGTGGGAGATGATTGTGCTGGTCTGCTTCTCATCTCTGGATCTCTTCCTGAAGTACTCCTCCTTCTGTGGGTCGGTGAACCCTCTGACCTCTGTCACCATGTCAACACACTCAGGAGGGATCTGATTGGCTGCTGCAGGTCGTGTGGTTATCCAGAGGCGAGCAAAGGGAAGCAGTTTCCCCCTGATGAGGTTTGTCAGCAGCACATCCACTGAGGTGGACTCTGTAACATCAGTCAGGATCTTGTTGTTGAGGAAGTCCAGAGGAAGTCGACACTCATCCAGACCGTCAAAGATGAACACGACCTGGAACTCTTCAAACCTGCAGATTCCTGCTTCTTTGGTTTCAGTAAAGAAGTGATGAACAAGTTCCACCAAGCTGTACTTCTTCTCTTTCAGCACATTCAGCTCTCTGAAAGTGAATGGAAATATGAACTGGATGTCCTGGTTGGCTTTGTCTTCAGCCCAGTCCAGAGTGAACTTCTGTGTTAAGACTGTTTTCCCGATGCCAGCCACTCCCTTTGTCATCACTGTTCTGATTGGTTCATCTCTTCCAGGTGAGGCTTTAAAGATGTCTTCTTGTGTGATTGTTGTTTCTGGTCTGTCTGGTTTCCTGGATGCTGTTTCAATCTGTCTGACCTCGTGTTCATCATTGACCTCTGCAGTCCCTCCCTCTGTGATGTAGAGCTCTGTGTAGATCTGATTCAGAAGGGTTGGGTTTCCTGCTTTAGCGATCCCCTCAAACACACACTGGAACTTCTTCTTCAGGTTACACTTGAGTTTACGTCGACACACTGCAGCAACAGTTCCTGAATGAACAAACAAGAAATGAAACCAGTGAGTGGATCCTACAGAAGATCAGAGAATCTAAACATTTAGTTTTTCCTCCTCCATCAGTTTTATTCAGCTCATCAGTGGAGGACAAACAGCCTCTGATCTGATGAAGATGTGTGCAGCATATTAACAGCAGAGTTTTAAATGTAAACTTCTCCCATGTTGTCTCCATTTCCTCTTTCCATCATGTTAAATCTGTTAAAATCCTCTTACTGCTCTGCAGACAGTCAGCCAGCTCCTCCTGCTTCATTCTCCTCAGGAAGTTCAGTGTGATCTTCAGAAACGCCTCTCTGCTGCTCCTCCTCTGCTCCTCATCCTCACCGTCCAACACCTCCTCTTCCTCCCTCTGACTCTCTAAGCATTCTGGGTAATCTGGACTCAGAACCTTCTGGATCTTCTTCAACTCGTTCTTCACAAAAGTGCCGATGTTGTCCTCCAGCAGCTGGAACAGAAAGATAAACTGAACATTTAATTTAAAGAACACAACATGTGATTCATCTGTCAGTCTGAAGGCCTGCTGGTCTGAACAGAGCAGCATGGAGACTGTTGGGACCTGAATGGTAGTTTAGCATTTAATGTGTGGTTGATGTAGTTAATAGTTAAATGTGTGTTTGTACATGTACACACCATAAATATGGAGTCCAGGTCTGTTTGATGCTGCTGGGCAGACTGACCACCGAGGCTCTCTGAGCTCTCCTGATGAACTCTGTGGAGAAAAAACATCATGTTTAAGAACATTTGAGGACTTAAAACTGCAGCTAACTAAAGGTGTTCTGAGATGACGGCAGAATGACGGCAGCTGTGTCTCAGGAGGTAGAGTGGGCGGTATAAAAACACCAACATTACTAAGGCCTGAAAGTGTCCTACTGGGGGGTCCTACAAGAGAAAGAGGACCTAATGTCAGGAGATGTTAGAGCTGTGTCAGAGGCAGGGATGGAAAACTTGCTGTGTAACTGTGGATGTTGGATGTAGAGACTTGGCTGGTCATCATCGAGTCATCAGCATCACATCAGAGGCTGCTGAACGATCCAGATGGTGATGGATCAGAGGGAGTGATCTATGGTGTCTGATCAAGGTGGGATGGGTCACCTGGGAGAGGGTGTCCAATGTTGAAAGATCACATCACTGCTGATGAGATGAAGTGTACCGTTGGGTATATCTCAAAACCACCAAGCCTGGTTTAGCCAGTGATGCTGTTGGGCCTCGCCATTCAAAATGGTGTCAAAGACATTGAACTGCGTTTCTCAGGGTCCTTGAGTCCTTAACTCCACCCATGGACTCAGTAACCATGGCTACTGACCCATGACCCATTCACACCTATCTGTGAAATCCATCTTGGACAAAACCAAAGAAGGAACAAAGCAAGTTAGCACCAAGCTGCTAACTCTGCAGGAACAAAGGACCGGACCAGTTTCCCTCCAATCTAAACAATTGGATCTGAACACAGTAATGACTGAATCTTTTGACTGGAACCAGAACTTTCCACAGCCTGGCTTCTCCATGTTCAACCGATGGAATCGCCGGTTAACAAAGAACCCCTTTTTCTTCCACTGGGTAAAGTAACTGGGCCTACCTTAGCACAGCATTAGCATAGACATTGCACATGACTAAGCAAGACTGTTTAACCTTGACTTCTTGCCTGACCTTGACTGTACGTGCATTGATTGGGTTTAATGCTACTCACTGAGTTTTATTGTTGTGATATTGTTGTAGTCAGGATATTTGGGTAACTGGCTTTGTCACATCTGATGTCTTTAGTTATGCTCCACACAGACAAAATGTCTTGCATGCTAACTAACTCTTTTCTAACCCAACACATGATCCACCACATATTAAGATCACATACATAAACTGAATTGGTTTAAACACAAACATACACATTCAGAGAGTCTCAAACTACCACATCACACAACCCTTTGTTCTTACTGAGCACATGTGCTCTGAAGGACAAAGAGACCATTGTGTTTGATGTCCCAGTGGCCATCTTTGATTCAGGAGAGAAATAGAATCTCTACTCACTGACAGGTGTGATGTGCAGACCGCATCCAAAGACCCATTGTTAAAATGCTTGCTACTGATCTTTCACAGGCAAACCAGCCTTGCCATTCAGAGTGAAGCAGCCCTGGAAAAGGAGGTAGATTCCCTAAGAACGCAAAATGCTCGTCTCCTCCATGAAGTTCAGACAGCTAACAAGAAAATGATGTGTTCCTTAGAATACCTGCTTTCAGATTAACCTGATTTAGTCTTAGATTAGAAGGTCTCTCCCCACCAGTCGTTCAGCCAATGTGATTCTGGCTACTCAGATTCACACTCTTCACTTGATGAGAGGTTAACTCCCTCTACACTCAGAAGTGAAGGATTTCAAACCGACTCAAAGTCCTTTGGGAATGAAGTCAGCTACACTGAGAGACAGAGCTAACAGCTACCTGACTTCTCAACTCTCTGACACGGACCATGAAGAGACATGCAGCCACTGAGAGATGACACTTTCTACACGGACACCAGTAGCTTTGAGCATTAAATCACCACAGAAAATAAACCGAGCAGAAGAGAGAACCGTTTTTAATGCATCATGTCTACGTGACATCCAGGTAATCAGGTCGGTATCGGTGCTGATATCTTTCCATTGGATCGGATCAGCCCTGTTGCTCACAGTTCATTAATCTGTTCACATAGTTTATGAATCCTGATATCAATATTATCACCTTTGGATCAGCAGCTTCCAGCTTTGAAGTTAACTCAAAACAGTCTTTTTCAAAGACAAACACATATTGATTTAGTTTAACATGTTGAGGCTAATTTGCTTTATAACACTGAATTGTTTGACAGGTGACTGTACAGGTGAACACTGTGATGTCACTGCTGAAACAATCTATTGTTGAGTCCTACAACAGACTCTGAAGCTCTGGACCAAGACCGGATTCTTTTCATCAAGAGTGTCAGATAACAAAGTTCAGTTTTAAATTATTACCTTCCATCAGCAGCTTGTCCAACTTTAAAGGTGAAAGGAAGACCCATAGACTCGTCACTCTTCATGGACACACAGCTGGGTTCAGGTCCAGATTCAGGAGAGTCTGGTCTCTGCTGCTGGATCCTGATACAAACAAACAACTAACTCATGAAAAGATGGAAAAATCCTTTTGACCAGATTCTCACTGGTTACATATCATTAATCAGTTGGGTCTGTTTAACATTATACCGATAATATTAATAACTAAGTCTTGTTTTAAGTATTGATACTAGTACCAGGATCAATACTATAACAGGACCTGTCTCCCATGAGGTCATGTTGTGGACACGTCAACACTCTTCTCTCTGAAGCAGAAGCAGACCTTTGGACTCAGGTCACATGACTTGGACTCGACTGAAATCTAAAAAGACTTGTAACTCAACTTTGACTCTAACACCGATGACTTGTGACCTCACTTGGACCTTTTGATCAGGAATGACTTGATATCCTCCCAAAGATTAATAATGATCTAATTATATATTATCTCATAAAAACATGTGCAGAAAATCAACTCTTCACTTTCCTGAAAACAGATGGACTCTCAGCCGCTGTGAGAAAGGTGTGTTTGTCAGTTCAGACCAGCAAGTTATCACATTCACACAATAAAACATCCAGCAGACTTTTTATTCTCATTTATTCTTGGTGTAAATTACAAACTTCTCAGGAGGAAAACTGCATCAGCTGTTTCTAATTACATGAATGGAGTCAGTTATTTGCCAAAAGGCCAGAATGAAGCTTGTGTCTGTCTGGTTGATGTTCTCTGTCCGTCTGTACTCGGCCAAAGATCCTTTACCAAGTTAAAGAAGCATCACTCTGTGACATCACTCGAATATCACCAGTGGGTGGTGTGTTTTTGTAGTTCAACAGAAACCAACAGAGTGGTGCCTCTTCTCTAGAGAAAAGATCTATCTGCTTCACATCAGTTTCAGCAGTCAGAATCTCTCAGTTAAACTTTCGTTCATATCATATCAATGTTTGAAGTGGATCAACTTGAATTCTCTGAATCATATCTAGTCATAATGTCATCGGCTGCTCATCTTTTTATTTGACTTATGATCAAACTCTAAACTTTAGAGCTTCTGCCTTCTCAGCCAACAACAAGTTCAGACATCAAACTAATATAAAATAAAACTTCTGCTTTCACTTATTTTTAACTTTTTAACAAAATGTTCATCGTTGAAGACAAATAGATTCAACAGAGAGTCAACACCAGATTCAGATCAGATCAGATCAGATCAGATCAGATCAGATCAGATCAGATTCAGATCAGATCAGATCAGATCAGATTCAGATCAGATCAGATCAGATCAGATCAGATCAGATCAGATTCAGATCAGATCCAGGGTTGGACAGTAACCAGGACCTGATGGCTCGTGGCCACAGAAACTTACTTGAGTAACTTTTTTATTCAAGTGTATTAATAGTATACTTCTTTTAAACTTAGAATAAGAGAGTATACTTTCAGTTTGCTTTTTTTTTTTGATACTTTGTTTTTATTGCTTTTCCATGACAGAAAGACAACACACACATAGAACAATATAACAAAACAAAAAACATGAAAGGATATAGATTGCCCTGTCTCTACAAAGTTTTCTTATTACTATGACATATTCAATGGTTAATTTCCTCACCCTGTCGTTGACATGTAAACATTGTCCATTTCTCCCACTTCTCTCGACATTGCTCCTCTTGTGTTCTTATCCTATGGGTTAACAGCTCCATATCATATATTTCATTCACAATTTTCAGCCATTCATCTTGCGTAGGTGGTTCTGCCTTACACCATCTCTTCGTAATGGCCTTCTTACAGGCCGCCAACAACACTTTCAACAGGTATCTGTCTTCTCTTAACACAGTATTTCCAGTCATATTGCCGAAATATAGTACCAAACATGACTTGGGTATATCATAGCCCAAAATTTTGCAGATAACCTTATGAACATTTCCCCAAAATTGTGCAACTTCAGGACAAAGCCAAAATATATGTGAATGGTCTACATTCATGGCCCCACATCTTCTCCAGCAAGGTTGTGCTACAGACACGTATTTATTTGTAATTTGGGGTGTTATAAAAAATCGAATTACATTCTTCCAACAGTGTTCTCTCCATGTACGTGAAGATGTTGTAGACTGTTGTGTTCTCCAGATATGTAACCATTCATCTTCTGTGATAGTGACACCTAATTCTTTTTCCCATTTCAGCTTTACATACGATGTTGTATTTCCCCTTCTCTCCATTAGGCACTGATATAATGTAGATATTATCCTATATTTTTTTGAATTATAAACTCCAATTATGGTTCTTACTATCCCATTTTTATCTAAATTGACATTGTGCTTTATGTCTCTGTCATAAAAGTCCCTTAATTGCAGATATCTAAAATGGTCCTGGTTGCTCAATGAATAGTTTTGTTTCAGTTCCTGAAAACTCATAACATTCCCATCTTTTATTACTGTACATAATGCTGTTACACCAATTGGAATCCATTGTTTGAATCTCTGGTCAAGAGTGCCAGGGATAAAATTTCTGTCATCTGAGCTCCTTCTCTAATCCATATTTCCGTACCAATTTAAACCAAAATTCTAATGTAAATCGAGTAATAGTATCTACCTGGTCAAGTAAATCCTTTGCTACATCTCTGTCCCCAATAAGGCTCTGAATTTCTCTTCCTTGTACATATCTCTCTAAATTTTTCCATTTTGCTTCATAATCCTTGGCACACCAATAGATTATTGGTCTAATTTGTGCTGCATTGAAATATTCCCTAAGGTTTGGCAACGCCATACCCCCTTTATGTTTCCCAATCTGTAATGTCTCAAATCGGACTCTTGGCCTTTGACCATTCCATATAAATCTTGAAATAACTTTATCCCAGGTTCTAAATTGTTTCTCAGGAATTTCAATTGGTAATGACTGAAATAAGTAGAGGAGTCGTGGGAGTATATTCATTTTGATGGTATCTATTCGTGAACTGAAGTCCAGTGGGAGGACAGCCCACCTCTCAATATCATTCCTAATGTCCTGATCCACTTTGATATAGTTGGCTTTATATAATTTCTCAGTTCCTCGTGTTAATGTAACGCCGAGATAAGTCATTTTTTTAGAACTCCAATTCAAGTTATATTTATGCCGTATAGTTTCGGATGGGTAATAATTAATTGTTAAAATCTGTGTTTTTGCTAAATTTAATTTGTATCCAGAGTAGAAGCCGAATACCTCAAGTTGATTGGTTAATATAGGGAGGCATGTGTCAGGGTCCTCTAAATAACAGATCACATCATCCGCAAAGAGCCCAATGATGTGTTCTTCCTTTCCAACCTCTATCCCTTTAAGGTCTCTATTCTGCCTAATTGCTTGTGCAAGGGGTTCTATAAAAATTGTGAATAAAGTTGGGGAAAGACAACATCCCTGCCTGGTGGACTGCTCTAGTACTATACTATCAGTCAGACTGCCATTTATTTTTATCCTTGCCGTCGGATTTTGGTAAAGAGTTTTAATACATCGAATGGCCTTATCATTTAGTCCAAATTTCTCAAGTACCTGATACAGAAATGCCCAGTTTACACTGTCAAATGCCTTTTCTGCATCAAGACTTATTAAGACTGCACTAATATTTTTGTCTTTGACATGTTCAATGATGTGTAGGGTTCTTCTTATGTTATCTTGGGTTTGGCGCCCTTTAATAAAGCCTGTCTGATCTTCATCTATAATGTCATTCATGAAATGTTCATATCTTTTTGCAATAATTGAGGTGTAGAGTTTATAATCTATGTTTAATACTGATATGGGTCTGTAACCAGAGCAGGTCTCACTGTTCTTCCCCTTAGGAATCACTGATATAACAGCTTCCTTCCAGGATGGTGGGAGTTCACCATGTTCAAGTGTATAATTGAAAGAGGACTCGAGTAGTGGTATAAGTTGTTCACTGAATGTTTTATACCACTCAGTTGGTAGACCGTCACTGCCAGGGGACTTATTTGTTTTTAGTCTGCTCATGGCTTTCTTGATTTCTGTTCTTGTAATGGGTGAAGTCAAAAGGTCATTCTGATCCTCCCCAATTGATGATAAGTCCAGTGTCTCTAGAAAAGCTCTCATTTGGTCAATGTTAGCAGACGGGGGCTGGCTATACAAACTCCCATAGTAGTTCCTAAAGATAATTTCAATCTCTTTTGGTTCATAGGCCATCTGATTTGTGAGGGTATCCCTTATCTTATGAATTGACCTATCCACCTGTTGTTTTTTCTGTCTTTTTGCTAACAATTTGGTTGCTCTAGGCCCCACCTCATAGTAGGATTGTTTTAGAAATCTTGTTTTCTTTTCTATCTCTGTGGTTAATAATTTATCTATATTATCCCTGATCTCTTTAATTTTTGGTAGTAGTGTGGAGTCTCGTGTAGATTTATGTTGTTGTTCAATTTCCAGCAGTTTTTCCTTTTCCCTCTTAAAGGCTTCTTCTCTAGCTTTTTTGATAGATGCTGTCCTGGCAATAAGCTTCCCTCTCATGACTGCTTTCAGAGCGTCCCACAAAATAGCAGGGTTAACCTCTCCATTATCATTTTCATTTTTATATGTTATAATCTCTTGTTTGATCTCCTTGACAACTGATTTATTATTTAATAATCCTACATTTAATCTCCATAATGTTTTTTTCTCCTGTGATTTTAATTTTACTTTGAGATAAATTGAACAGTGATCTGATACGTCCGCTCCTTCAATTTCACATTCTCCTACTCTGTATAGATCTTTTTTATTCATGAAAAAATAATCAATTCTAGCATAGCTTTTGTTAGGTGCTGAAAAATGTGTATAGTCCCTTTTAGAGGGGTGCAGTTCTCTCCAAATATCCACTATACCAAATTCTTTAAATATTGTCTTGATCATTTTTGTAACATGGTTGGCATTTTTCTTATTGTTTGTTGTATCTAACTTACTATTCATCACGATATTAAAGTCACCCCCACAAATTAATATTCCTTCCATTTCCAAAATAATGTTATCAAACAGGTTTTTAAAGAAATGCTTTTCACTGTTTGGTGGGGCATAAACATTGACCAATGTCACTTCTTCGTTTTCCAGTTTTCCTTTCACAATAATATATCTGCCCTCCTTATCACTAATTTCTTTAGAACATTCAAATTTCACAGAGTTAGGGATGAGAATGGCCACGCCTCTTCTACAACCATGTTGGAATGAACTATAGAATGTATTTGTATAGCCAAACCTCTTAAGCTTCTCATTTTCCTGCCTAGACAAATGTGTCTCCTGTAAGTATATAATCTGTGCTTTGTCTTTCCTTAATTTGGTCATTACTTTCCGACGTTTAACTGGGTTATTCAGACCATTCACATTCAACGACAATATCTTAATATTATGCTCTATCATTTCTATTTATGGAGTCATGTTGCAATCCAAACCCAAACACAAAAAAATAACATACATAAAAAAAATATATGAACTTATGAACGTCAACTGAACACAGAACTTTGTGACTTCAAAAGCAAAGGATGTACTCTGCCATCCCTTGAGTTCCCTGTTGGTGGGAGGAGGGTAACATACCTCATTACTGAGGGGGCCCTCCCTAGTAGTGGGAAAAAATCCACAAACTGGTATTCCACGTATACTAGAAGTGTCCAACATTCAGCGCATACAACACTCCCTCCATCGGTTTCACAAACTTATTGAATTAAGTCATAAGACTTTTAGAATATGTGGCCCAGAGTTCTCATTTTTCTTCAAGTAATGTAGACCATAACAAAATTAAATAAAAGAAAGAAAAACAACAAC
>NC_133801.1:1334743-1344743 GCF_043250625.1 Sebastes fasciatus
GTAGTAGTGGTAGTAGTAGTAGTAGCAGCAGCTAGAACTTTTAAAACTGTAAGTCGTTAGACAAAATATAGTAGATAGAGTTACTCTATAGAGATTTTTATTTTGAGTTCCCTGTTAAGATACAGTTACCTTCTGTGTGTGTGTGTGTGTGTGTGTGTGTGTGTGTGTGTGTGTGAGAGAGACAGAAGTACTTTTAAATCAGAGAGGCAGAGACTGATCAGACAGACAGTAACTGGATAGGCTTAAATAGAAATTAAACTTGTACAGTTAAAAAGAGCTTAAGAGCAATGCACCAATCAGAGACAGGCAGAGACTGATGGAGCTCTAATCAGCCAATCAGAGACAGGCAGAGACTGATGGAGCTCTAATCAGCCAATCAGAGACAGGCAGAGACTGATGGAGCTCTAATCAGCCAATCAGAGACAGGCAGAGACTGATGGAGCTCTAATCAGCCAATCAGAAACACCTGTTTGTGTCTGAAAGTGCTGAGTCATGGTTGGGAATGACTGGTGAAAACACAGAGAAGGTACTACCTGAAAAAGACTCCCTCAGTTAAAAACTATACGTTGTATAGCTGAAATCTCTTCAGTTTGAGCACCTCAAGACTTTGATAAAGATGTAGACGTGTCATTTGTGTGGATAAAGTTAAAAATGACTGAGAACTGGCAGTTTAAAAAATCTCCACAGTTGAGTTTTTGTTCCAGACTTTTAGAGATGAATTAACATTGCAGCGGATGAGAGAGAGGAAGGGATCTCTTGGTGCTTTGAAGGAGATAAATCCCAAACTGTAAGACCTATTGCTTAAATGAGCACATCATCTGAAAGAAAACAACAATACCTACGTTTTGATGTATTAATTATGTATGAGGAGTGGAAAGTGTGGCTAGGTAGCAATTTGTTCGGATAATTTTTAAAAGATTTTTAAGCTCTGCTCCACTCTAGCGATGATGTCACGCTCTCTAGCTTTTAACGACCCACGCAATACACACCCATTATAAAATCTGAAATGGTCTGAAAATTTCATAAAACGTAAACTGCGATAAATTAAAAACTGTAAAAGTTATCAAAAAGCTGAATCATAGCTTAAACAGTTCAAAGACTTGTAACCCGTTTAAAGTTTAAATGAAGTCTGTAGCTGAAAGTATGCGGAAGCAGTAGCATTTCAAAGTGGAGTAGGTTTTAAGAGGATTTGAAGATTTTCTCCATTGAGTTACATTGTAAAAAGAAATGTTGAAAAAGCTTAATATTTTTAAAAAGTATAAATAGTTGAAAACAAGTCAAGATATAGCACTAATGTCCTTAAAGAGCTGAATATTTTGATAGCTGAACGGTTTCTGTAGCTGAAAGTATGCAGGACTAGTTAAAGGCCAAAAAACGTACGGAAGAAATAGTTGAAGTTGAAGAAGATGAATAAACCTTAGAAGATCAATACTGGGAATGCTGAATCAGCATTCCCAGTGTTATTACCTTCCATCAGCAGCTTCTCCAGCTTTAAAGACGATAGGGAAATCCATAGACCAGTCACTCTTCATGGACACACAGCTGGGTTCAGGTCCAGATTCAGATCCAGGATCTGGTCCAGGAGAGTCTGGTTTCTGTCGCTGCATCCTGACACAAACAGAGACAGTGATGAGTAACGTTCTCCTGTTCATCAAAACTTCATCTGAAGAAAGAAACCGTCTCCTCTCAGTTGATTAGTTGACTAATCAGTTGTTGACTCTTTGTTCATTAATAAAGTTAGTAGTTAATATTATAACATTCAGTAGTTAATATTATAACATTCAGTAGTTAGTAGTTAATATTATAACATTCAGTAATTAATATTATAACCATTCAGTAGTTAATATTATAACATTCAGTAGTTAGTAGTTAATATTATAACATTCAGTAGTTAATATTATAACATTCAGTAGTTAGTAGTTAATATTATAACATTCAGTAGTTAATATTATAACATTCAATAGTTAGTAGTTAATATTATAACCATATAGAGTAGTTGAGTGTGTGACAGTGAGTGAATAATGATGGTGGACAGTTAGAGATGGTCATCTCACCTCTGAGTTTTGCTCTGAGTGGTTTTAGAGGGGGGGACTCCCTCCTCACACTGATCCATAGCAGAGTCCACCCTGCTGGGAGAGATGCACTCTGGACATTTAGAACAGAGAAAACACCTGTCATCAATCTGACATTAATCAGCATTCACTATTTTAATACATTGACAGCCCTAATATATATATATATATATATATATATATATATATATATATATATATATATTTGACCACTTTACTCGTTCATTAGTAGTGTTCTGTTTTAACACTTCATAACATCTGTGTTTAAAAGTGCTACATAAATAAATGTATTATTATTATTATTCTATAAAACAGTTCAAACAGTGAAATGCAGTTTACACCTGAATGCATCAGTAATAATAATGTCTTCATATCATGTATTATAGTACAACACTCTCAGTTCCTGCTGATCCGTTAAAGGTTCTGTAGATGACATTCAGAGCCACTAGATGTCGCACTAGAGCACCAGCATCTCAGACCAGAACTAAATGCCCCCCCCATCACATGACTTCTTCCTCCTTCATTCTCTGCTCAGGACGCCATCACTCCACTAATATCTTTACATAGCAGATCATGAGATCAAAATCTCCCTTTAAGTACATTTAGCTGATAATACTTGTGTACTTTTACCTGAGTGACGTTTTCAAAGCAGAGCTTTAACTCTTACTAACAAAGTACTTTGACAGTGTTGTATTTGTACTTTTACTGCAGTAAAGAATGAACTTTAGACTGCTTTACATCCTGTCATGAGTTTGAAACATGAATAATCAGTGAGAGTCAGTCATGTTTAATGTGTCACTTATTGTCATCACACTAACAGAGAACCTTCAGTCCTGTCTCTCTGCTTCTCATTTGATTACTATATATTGATCTCCATGATGGTTAGCATGGTTAGCATGGTTAGCATTGTTAGCATTGTTAGCATAGTTAGCATGGTTAGCAGGGTTAGCAGGGTTAGCATTGTTAGCATAGTTAGCATGGTTAGCAGGGTTAGCAGGGTTAGCATAGTTAGCATGGTTAGCATGGTTAGCATAGTTAGCATGGTTAGCATGGTTAGCTGAAGTTAGAGCAGCTGGTGATGCTGAACACGGTGGCTAACAGCTAACTGTTAGCACAGAGCTAAACTCTTCAACACAAACAGCTTTTCACAGTTTGATGAAACTAACATGAGATCAGCTGAGAGTCATTCAGAACTGAAAAGGGTCACTTACCAAAAGTTTAACCTGGAGGAAACATCTGAGACACAACGGGACAAAGTGAAAGTAAAAAACTGTTGACACAAGAAGTCACCTGAGTGTGTCGGCCCCAGGGTCTCTTCCAGGGCTCGTATGCCGTTTGGTGCTTCGCTGTGCCGGTGTCTTTCAGTGTTCCTGGCCCCTGGTTGGTTGGAGCTGGAGGTGAGGTGAGGTGATGAGGAGATTAGAGACACCTGCCCACTGTTCCCCTGCCTATAAAACCCAGCCCATCCTGATAGTCTGTGGACTTTAATCCCCTGGCACCAGAGGTGCTATGTCAGCTTTTGCATTGTTGTAGATTTCCTTTAACATTCCTTAAGTTATCCTGGCAGCATGTTTTCTGTCAGTTTAATTTGTTTGTCAAACAGTGCTTTTATTCGTTTCAAGTGGGAAGACCACTAGTCAGAGTAAATGACAACGTCATCCAAATACACTACACATCCTTCCAAATTACCAAAAACCATGTTCATCCAATGTTGGAACGTCGCAGGTGCGTTTCGCAACCCAAAAGGTATGACTGAATATGAATGCAGCCCAGTTGGAGTGATGAACGCTGCGATTTCTCATGCCCTTGGAGACAAAGGGACCTGCCAATAACCTTTTAAGGGTTATTAAAAGGCGACGCCCAGCTTAACGACGACGGTTCAGCGATGCCATTTTTCAACATATAATCAATTTCAGAATCTAAAAACGTACGCTCCTCTGGGCTGACTCGATAAAACCGTTGTTTTATCGGTTTTGCATCCCCTACGTCGATGTCATGTTCAATCATGTGTGTACAAGATGGAACATCCTCAAACAACATCGGATACATAGCTATTAGCTCGGCTAGCTCTGCGCGTTGTGACGTGGATAAGTGACCCAAAACACTATCAAGGCTCAATAAAGCTTCAGAGTTTTCAAATGGCCTGTTAACAATGCTGAGTCATGATTAGGCAAACCATCTTCACAAAGACCTTCACTAGATTGAAGTGTGTTACAAACACACACAGGATGAGCACTCTGCTCCTGAGACGCACGGACATGATACGCTTTTAACAGATTTACATGACACAGTTGGTGATGTCGACGTTCTGGATATATACAGTATATATATATATATATATATATAGTTTATGGACACGTAAACTTCGCTTGAGATGGTGAATCAACAATCCATAACACAGCCAAAACTTGGTCGCCTGGACTGCAAACATGCCGCTCAGCTCGATTCATAAAGGCGTTTCATCTTAACCTGTGCCGAAGCCAACTTTTCCTTCGCCAACTCCACAGCTGAGTAAAGTCGCTGCCTGAAACCACTGACATAGTTAACCAGATTTCAACATGGCTACGCTTCTCTCCAGTCATCTTGCAAAGCAGCCAACTAGAGAGAGAGAATATATAACAGCCAGTAGGGGAGAGTGAGGAGAGATGAACCAGTTGTTACTTGAGGTGTTTTAAAGAGAGGGAATGACAGTAATGTCTCAAACTAAAACATGTTCATATATTTCAGGAAGTGCTGCATCTTTGGGAATAATCACTTTGGATCTAAAATAAACTGTTTTCTAAATACGACTTTCCAAAAAAAAAGTGGTCTCTTGGCTCAAATTGAACCTCAGGAGAGGAGAAGTTGAACCATGTGTGGTACGCCTAATCTATCAATCACACCTGTCTGTCATTGTGGCCTCTATATATAGTTCATTTGTTTGCATGAGATAAGCTGGAGTGATGTCGAGTGATGTCACGCTACAATTATGCACGACATATCTGCTGGTTGCTGCCTACTAAATATAATAGGTTACAAGAATGTGCTGACAATATGTATTTTGCAGTTTGCCTTTATTAATAGCTATTAATAGTTATTTCATTTAGCAAAAAAATAACAAATATCAAAATCCCCAAATTTAACAGCTACCCGACGAACCCACCAGTGAATGGTAAATGGACTTGCATTTATATAGCGCTTTTCTAGTCTTCCGACCACTCAAAGCACTTTACACTACATGTCAGCATTCACCCATTCACACACACATATCAGAGGCTGCTAAGGACTTTGGATCTAATCTAAATACTCATTCACACACCGATGGCTCTGCCTTCGGGAGACATTTGGGGTTAAGTGTCTTGCTCAAGGACACATCGACATGTGACCCGGAGCAGCCGGGATCGAACCACCGACCTGCTCTACCCTCTGAGCCACAGCCGCCCCACTGAAACGTTCACCTGGTTTCCTTCGAACAAACACGCAGTCTTTCAACCAGCTGTTTAAACGTGCTAACACCACACAGGGGTCTGGTCTGTTGGGATACGTTATAATGAAAGACCACATGATTCATTTTAATTTAAACTGTCTGCTTTCAGAGACGACTCAATCCAGTAGAAAGCCTAATATTATACAAGCAGATAAATAATTATATATCAAATACTTTCATGAGTAGTTGGTGTAAAACATGTACCTGTGCAGTTAAAGCATGAATGAAAAGCAGGAGGAGGAAGCAGCTACTAAAACGCTTCATTTTAAACTGAACTTTCAGCAGACAGGAACCAGTTGGATGATTCGTTCTTGTTTTATGTCGACTAACAGAGAAACCGACGGGCCTGTTGGAGAGCAGAGCTGCAGCTTTTATACATGAGGGGAGGCTGGACATGACCCCGAAATCCATCATCACATTTTAATGGAGGTAAATGGTATACAGGCGACACCCTGAGACACGCCGGAGCGTTTACGGCGAGACGAAAGAGGATTTAATATAAAGAAAATACATCGCTGGCTCACTTTCGGCCTCTGATGAATGTAAGAACCCTGAGAACCAAAAAGACATTTGTATTTTAAAGGAAAGTCAAACAAACAAACTCTCTGTTGAACAGTGAAGCCGGAGGTTTTCAATCTGTGGGGTGCTCCCCCTCTGGAGGACACAGGAGAGTTCAACAGGGTCTGAAGGTCGGGACGAGGTCAAGACTTTTTAGTCACTATTTTATTGAAAATACATGAATTATTAACTAAATAAAGCTAGTAGCTAAGCTAACAAAGAACATTAAGAGAGGCTCCATAAGTTACATTATGGTGCGTTCAAGCTCTGCTCAGTAAAAATGAGTATTGGGCGAAGGTAAATTATAACGCTATCATGATGCGTTCAAATGTAGTCTTTTAAAATGTAGTTTTTGGTGAGAAACTTGAATAAATCCAGTTGTTTGAAGGAGATGTTTCGCAGCAATATAAAATAGATAATAGAGAGAATTATGACCCGTTTAACCTCCTAACACTAGCTCTAAACAGATTATAAAAATACATACTTATATAAAATAAATAATAGAGAGAGAATTATGACCTGTTTATCTTCTCCAAGCAGCTTAAAATATACAACTAAAACTACTAATGGCTATAATTATTTTTAATCAAAGGAATATTTAAATAAAAACACAATCTTTCCTAATCAATTGTGTTTTTCATGAAAATAACCACGATGATGATGACAATAACAAAGTAAAAGGATAGCATTATAATTTCTGATGGTTTACATGACTTTGGGATGGTTGAAATTATTTTTTATTAACACTGTAAGGCCCAAATATAGAAGAAAAAAAGATTTTCTCATCTCAGATGTTGTTGATGTACGAGGCCTCTGATGCAGAAAAAAAATTGCATTTTAGTAAGTTTTTAGGAAAATGTTGTAATATTGCAACATTTGCCAGAGGTGGGAGCAGAATTTCTTTATTTGTACTCATATTGTCTGAAAAAAATATATAGAACTACTAAGGTTTCAGTTGCAGGACTGATGCCCATTTAGCCCCAAAACAGTATATATCATGAATAATAATCCCACAACTTTTTATGAATAGTCATTTATTAAAAAAAAAAAACAGGGTAAATTGTATTTACAAAACTTTATTTCATCTCCACTCCAAACATTTACAGATTTTTTTTTTAGGATAGCAATAAGTGATATATGTAATTTTACAACTGTGGGCGTTACAGGGTTAATGAGTATATATATATTTTTTTTAAAGCGCAACTATTTTTGCAATTTTCACTTGCTCGTGCAATTTTAGAAAAACACAGAAAAACATCGCAACTTGCATTGATATTTTTATTTTATTTTTTATAGAAAAGCTGCGTTGAAATCTGACATTTTAGGACGCAACAATCCCAAAACAAGCCCGCGAAATCCTGGAATGGCTGAAAATAAGTACCTAAATTAAGTACTCATTTTTTAAGAAGTCGTTTTTTTGTTTTTTTCCCCTGTTAAAAGGTTTTTTTGGGGGGAATTTTTCCTCATCCGATGGGAGAGTCACATAGTATAGGACAGAGGGTATCGTATTCTGTACAGATTGTAAAGTTCCGACGGCCCGCTGTTCCGATGGCCCTCTGTTCCGACGGCCCGCTGTTCCGAAGGCCCGCTGTTCCGAAGGCCCGCTGTTCCGACGGCCCGCTGTTCCGACAGCCCATTGTTCCCGCTGTTCCGAAGGCCCGCTGTTCCGAAGGCCCGCTGTTCCGACAGCCCATTGTTCCCGCTGTTCCGAAGGCCCGCTGTTCCGAAGGCCCGCTGTTCCGACGGCCCGCTGTTCCGACAGCCCATTGTTCCCGCTGTTCCGAAGGCCCGCTGTTCCGAAGGCCCGCTGTTCCGACGGCCCGCTGTTCCGACAGCCCATTGTTCCCGCTGTTCCGAAGGCCCGCTGTTCCGAAGGCCCGCTGTTCCGACGGCCCGCTGTTCCGACAGCCCATTGTTCCCGCTGTTCCGAAGGCCCGCTGTTCCGAAGGCCCGCTGTTCCGACAGCCCATTGTTCCCGCTGTTCCGAAGGCCCGCTGTTCCGAAGGCCCGCTGTTCCGACGGCCCGCTGTTCCGACAGCCCATTGTTCCCGCTGTTCCGAAGGCCCGCTGTTCCGAAGGCCCGCTGTTCCGACGGCCCGCTGTTCCGACAGCCCATTGTTCCCGCTGTTCCGAAGGCCCGCTGTTCCGAAGGCCCGCTGTTCCGACGGCCCGCTGTTCCGACAGCCCATTGTTCCCGCTGTTCCGAAGGCCCGCTGTTCCGAAGGCCCGCTGTTCCGACGGCCCGCTGTTCCGACAGTCCATTCTTCCCGCTGTTCCGAAGGCCCGCTGTTCCGAAGGCCCGCTGTTCCGACAGCCCGCTGTTCCGACAGCCCATTGTTCCCGCTGTTCCGAAGGCCCGCTGTTCCGAAGGCCCGCTGTTCCGACGGCCCGCTGTTCCGACAGCCCATTGTTCCCGCTGTTCCGAAGGCCCGCTGTTCCGAAGGCCCGCTGTTCCGACGACCCGCTGTTCCGACGGCTCGCTGTTCCGAAGGCCCGCTATTCCGACGGCCCATTGTTCCGTCGGAACAGTGGGCCAGATTGTTAAGCCCACTGAGGGAAATTTGTGATTTTGGGCTATACAAATAAAACTGACTTGACTTGACACGCCGCCGTTGTGTTAAGGCCTTTAGTTTATGTTGGTGTAGCTTTCAGCTGCCTTTGAGCAAGGCAGCAAACGCTAAAACTCCACCAGGGGGCGCCGCTGCTGCTGTAGCGCCGGCAACCCGACCAATCATTACGGCCAGGGTGTGGTGTGTGTGTGTGTGTGTGTGTGTGTGTGTGTGTGTGTGTGTGTGTGTGTGTGTGTGTGTGTGTGTGTGTGTGTGTGTGTGTGTGTGCGTGTGTGCGTGTGTGTGTGTGTGCTAGGGGTTCGGGGGGGGGGGGGGGGGGAAGAGGAAAAGATGACCACTTCCTGCTGCAGCTAGAAAATAAAACAAACAGGAAACGAGTAGCAGAACTCCCAGAGCTCAACGAGGAGCAAGTGGAGACGGGTAGAAACCAGTAGAGTCAGACAGAACCAAAGGGAGGACAGTAGAACCCAGTAGAACCCAGTAGAACCCAGTAGAACCCGGCAAACAGAAGGTCCAGCAGAGCAGACTTTCAGACCAGTACAGAGGACAGTAGAACCTTCAGTGGGAACATCAGGAACAGGAGTAATAGAACACAGTAGAACCTCACAGTGGAGTATAAAGAACCGGAGCTGGAGAGATGTCACAGTCGTGAGGAAAAGTCCTGGATTATTATTTCCTATTATTCTACAAAACAAGACAAAGGTAAGAGCTTCTTTAATATCTCTGTGTGTTTATTTATTAAATGTATTATATTTATGAATTCATTTATAGGTTCTTCACTAATTATTATAAGTAGTGCTGTCGGTCGATTATAGAATTGTATTTAATCCTCTTATCAACATGGGAGTGGGTAAATATGCTGCTTTATGTAAATATACGTATATATTTATTATTGGAACTCAATTAACAACACAAAACAATGACAGATATTGATCCAGAAACCCTCACAGGTACTGCATTTAGCATAAAACAATATGCTCCAATCATAACATGGCAAACTGCAGCCCAACAGGCAACAACAGCTGTCAGTGTGTCAGTGTGCTGACTTGACTATGACTTGCCCCAAACTGCATGTGATTATCATAAAGTGGGCATGTCTGTAAAGGGGAGACTCGTGGGTACCCATAGAACCCATTTACATTCACTGATCTGGAGGTCAGAGGTCAAGGGACCCCTTTGAAAATGGACATGACAGTTTTTCATCACCAAAATGTTTTTAACCTCCTTCATGACCAGCTGTTCGTCATTTTATGAGAAGAGATTCAGTTTTGTAGAGATCCTTAAAATAAATAAAGATTCACAATGTGACAAACTGTATGGACGAAAGAACTTGC